>NW_014333664.1:1996495-1997168 GCF_000341935.2 Cephus cinctus | reverse complement strand
GGGGGGGGGGGGGGGGTGGTTAGGATTTTAATAAAACCAGGAAATCGCTGTTCCGAGAATCTCTAAAAATTTTGGAGATTGGGTAACGCCGATATCGATGAAAATTTTTATAATTGTCGCGACCCTCGATGACCTTACCAAAAATAATTTTCAATCCAAAAAAAAAACCTTACTCGAATATAATAAAAAAAAAGTATCCCGATGAAAGGACCGAACCCAGATGAAATTTCGGACGGAATACTAAGGAATCATAGATATTCCGAACGTATGTGAAATACCCATCTGCAACCCTTGTCACGAGGAGGCGCTTTTTGAAAAATAACTTTCCAATTTTTTCGTCCTTGGACAGACGTGAAGATCCCAATATCCCAGGTCGTATACGTGAAAATACAGGAGTAAGACAGACCTGGTCCCAACTCAAAAACAAATTCTAAACAACGTTTCGAGGTATGAAAAAAAAAGAAAGGGTTTGGAATTTCTGCGAACGTAATTTTCCCAATTCAGGTAAAAATCCCCTCCGCGACAAAGGATTTTCAATCGTCGGGTAACCACGTGCATAATATGGCATTTCTCAAACGCGACCCCAGTGCCTGGCAAATACTTTCACATTTGAATTTCAAATCTGTCATTCTACCCAGAAAAACCCTTTTCCATACCCCCTCTCCCCCCCCCC
>NW_014333664.1:1993677-1996435 GCF_000341935.2 Cephus cinctus | reverse complement strand
CCCCCCCCCCCCCCCCCCACCCTCAAACCCCAGTTCGACCCTGAATCGCTTGACCCCACCACCAACCAACACCCATTGTTGGGGCTCGAGCGAAACTGCAGTATTTATGCAATTCATGCACAAGGTGCAAGGTCCGTTGCATTGGTTGCACCAGTGTCCACATGCAGGCCCCTCGATAGGAACAATATGTATCCCAGTGCATAGAAATGCCACGTATGCTCTCGCGTACGTGGGACAGTGCAGTATTTAGACACAAGGGAAACATCTGCCAGGATCGTAACGCGAAGAAGACGGACGTGCGGCAGACACGCGCCCTGTAATACGAACCCTTTTTATTACGAAGAAAAAAAAAGAAGACAAGAAAAGAAAGAAAGCTTTACGTAACGGATGTGACGCGACACGCGCCCCTCTCTATGGAGAGCGGAAGTCGGTTGGAAAAACCCAAAAGATCCTCAGGAGATTTTCCCCGGTATCCATATATGACAAAACGGCCCGTTGGGTGGCAAAAGTCCCATTACGACGATATAAGTATAATTATGTTTTTTTTTCACCAGAAAAGTAATCTCCTACGAAATTCGGAAAAACGTAGAAAAACGTGAGAAAAAAAATTTTTTGTATTTCAAGTCGACGGAGACACGGTAAATAAAAAGTCGACTGATAACACCTGTACCTTAACGTATATATTTGAAACTTACGTAATTCCCGCCGAAATGACCTTCGGGTAATTCGATTAAACGATTAACGATTAAACGTCTTTGTCGTCGCTCCCCACCCGCTGTTACCACCTCGTTCCACGTCACGTGACGCGATAAGATTCTTCGTCAAGGCGAAATTTCGTGTCGATGCTACCGTATGTCGGAAAAGTACACGTATTGCAGGGGGATTTGACGTAAGAGAGAGAGAGAGAGATGTTATTGTTAAGAGACAAAAATAGCTAAGCGACCGATTCTACGAATATTTCGTAAAACCGAGACACTTCGTGTCGACATCTACTGGACGGTGGGAACTGTTGTCGGATTTGAGATGGTAACCGCAGGGGACATCTGGCGGACCGATTTTCAAACTTCAGAAGGGTAGATTCAGCTTTTAACGACCAGCTTTGCCCGTAGTATACCTATAGAGTGACGATCGGTAACAGTTTCACGAGTGTCAATAAACCGAGACCCGAGACCGGATGTTTACCCCAGACCGCGAGAGGTACTTTGATGGTACGTGTACGGTAGATCGTCACAAAAAATAGAAAATAGAAAATGACTTTACCGACACTCGAAAAAAAAAAAAAAATTTTTTTTACCGCAATTTCGAAACTGTCTCACGGCCATAAAAAAACGCGTAGAAATAAATCGCAAGTCCTTTCGCACCGAATTGCATTCAAACAGGCGGCACCCCGCGTCAGTCGTACAATAGTGACGTTTAATAATCGGATACCAATTGAATCGAAGCGGCAGCTTGTTATTGAAACATTAATCGTCAACAGGCATCCGGCACCAACGGCAAACATCGTTCAGCTGCGACATCCCCAGCCAACGGCAAACGGCATACACCCAGAGTGCAATAACACGGCTCGCGAGAGACAATGCTCGGAAGGATTCCGATGTGAAATAAAATGTGCAGAGCCGATTAGCGCGAGACAATAAGTTTTCCAATGACTCTATAGAGTTCCTTGGGCAATCGTTAAATTTGCCATTTGCGAATTCGCGTGTGACGCATACGCGCGCGCGCAGCCAGCAGCAGCCCTTGCGCCGTCATCACGTGCGCGCCGGGACGCATTGGCTTAATGGTAATAAAAGGAGATTGCACGGTGCATTGCACCCCTCTGTCTGAGGGGGTTGGATCGATTCCGGGCGTTGGCGCCGAGGTCACCGGCTCGCCTTGCTCGGAGTAATGACCCTCACCCAGTGCAGTGCAATGGCATCGGCACTCGTCCAACCCCTACGGCGTACGTACCTATGGAGAGAGAGAGAGAGAGAGAGAGAGAGAGAGAGAGAGAGAGAGAGAGAGAGAGAGAGAGAGACATGCATCCCTTGGTTAAAGTCACCCTCATACTTGTCCTAGCATTACAGTGCCGTATCACGGGGGGGGGGTTATACCTGAGGACCCCCTTAGCGTTACGACTATACACCCCCCTGGCGACCCACCCGGCTTTCACGACCTCGACCACCACCCCCACAGACAAGGTTCTTCATCCCCACCAGCCCGTAGCTACACAAAGCATGGGGCGGTATATGCACCACACGACGGGGATGAACTCTCGCCCGGGGACCTTCGACCTCACCCCTGAGATCGATGATCCAGGAGGTTGAGACGCGGAACCTTTGGATTCTTTTTAACCGCGCGCCTCAAGGGTTAACGGCCCTGGACTTCCTGGAGCGGAGGGGGTCTCTCGCAGGTATTACATCGAGGGCTAATAATCCGCCTGCCGCTTAGCCTGGCCTCCCGGCTGATAAAACGTTCATGAATGAACCATGAAGCCTGAACCGGACTCGGCGGCCGATCCGATATTCCGCCGTCTTCCCTCCATCCGGGAAAGATTTCAATTTCACGTGGCGCCATATTCTCCGCATCGTGTAACGTCGGCGCCCGTGCTGCAATCGACGATCGTGTGCACTGCGCCAGGGGGTGCGGTGCTGCAGAGGGGGACTAGGTCATTCCCCCTTGCCTTGTAGTGTCGAGTGCGCCCAGGGGTCATTGCGAGACAGTGAACCCTTCGAATGGCCACCCTACGCCACCTTCCCATCAGCCTGGTCTGACCCCACCC
>NW_014333664.1:1993393-1993660 GCF_000341935.2 Cephus cinctus | reverse complement strand
GCAAACCCTTCCATCACTCCCCCTTTACTTCGTTTACGCTCATTCCTCCAGCTCGTATCGATACTCGGACGATGTAAACACTCGGGGGAAGTCGAAAGAAAAATTCAAAAAAAAATGTAAAACCAGCATAAAGTCAATAATCCATGTACTGTAAATTTGAACAAAATTCAAAGGCAAAATTATCATGCGTTTAAACGAAAACGAAAGAAATTACTAGACGCATGGAAAATCTTTTTTTGACCTTTGTTACTTTGAAATCGCCAAGTT
>NW_014333664.1:1992371-1993306 GCF_000341935.2 Cephus cinctus | reverse complement strand
GGGGGGGGGGGGGGGGGGTGGTTGACTTTCTTGGAGCAGATTCAAAAATTCATCTGCCAATGGAGGAATGCCTGATATACGCTTCAGGAGAAGAGATCAAAATGCAAAAAGTCCTTTGAACTCCGCGCACGGTGCTGAGCTCGTAGACCAGGTACAAGCTCATAGACGCGACGAAAAAAAGGGCCAACAGTGTGTTCTTCGTCTCGCCTATTTTAATTTATTTATCGAGAGATCGCAAAGGTGCCCGCTAGTGCCTTGAGCCGGCGACGAACAGGGTCATGGGTGCACAATGCGATAATGCACCGCAGTGCCGTTGCTCTCGGCTACGGCGACCATTGTGTGTCTCTTTCACTGAACAGAACAATGGCCGCGAGCCGATCGACGCGTCCGAACGGCCTGTCGGTTCGATTCGTGCATATCAGCCGCGGACAATTATACTAACTAAAGCACGTGATTTGCATTAAACCTTTGCGGCCGCCCTAAACGAACGTGGATAACCCAAGAGGGGCCAACGTACGCTTAATAAAAATACCCATTACCATAACACCTCTTCGAAAACAAAGCCATGAGATAATCACGTGACCTCGACGAAAAAAAAAAAAAAAAAATTTTTTTTTTTCCCCCCCCCAAAAAGTTACACAACCGAATTACACAGCCTTCAAAGTGACACGGGTAATAAACTTCGTTCCTTTACCCCGCAATGATTCCTAATCTTGGAAACGGAAAAAAAAAATAAAAAATTTTCCATCGTCTCCGTTATCCATAGCTACGTGTTACTATAAAAAAAAAAAAAAAATAATAAAAAATAAAAATAAGGGTAGCGAGGACTCGCGAGGGTTGCGTTTCTCGGGGGTGCCAAGATGAGACAGAGCGAGAAGAGGAAAGAAGGGAAGCCGTCCGAGACAATAAGCCCAGAAAGATAAAAGAGGGGGATG
>NW_014333664.1:1983000-1992291 GCF_000341935.2 Cephus cinctus | reverse complement strand
GGGGGGGGGGGGGCGAAATGCTCATACGTGAAGTCGTGGCATGCGTGATTGTGTGACTCAGCTATCTGGAGGGGGGAAGCAACGTGCAGGGGCGGAGTGTCTGGCTGCAGCCCCAGACTCTATGGCTAACGCGATCCACGTTACAAGATGTATTAATTAGCAGCCACGACGCTGCGTCATTACACTACGTCATACCGATCAATGGACGCATCACCGTAACGTGGTACGATCTCACGATCTATCCGATCGATCGATAAATTTCATCCCACTGAACATCCACCCCCCCTAAAAAAAACACTACTCGTTAAAAACCTCACTTTTGTCAACCCAAGTAACAGAAGGCACAAGCAATGTCGCAAACTCGAAGGTCCATAAACGATAGACTGATACACAGTAGTGATATAAAAATATATATATATAAAAAAAATGTCTTATCGTTCCCTGCACCGCGATAACGAGACACGCACTTGACGCAGCGCGTCGGTGCCACGGATGTTCGTGCCTGAGAGAGAGAGAGAGAGAGAGAGAGAGAGAGAGAGAGAGAGAGAGAGAGAGAGAGATGCATGCGCTACGGGAGAGAGCCATGCGGAGCACAGAAGCGCGTGTCTGCTGCTGGTGGGGCTGAAGGGTGTCTGGATCCATGTCACACGTTGCGGGGATACGTTCACGTTGCCCTATAGAAATCCCAGACACAACATGCCCAGCGTGTTGTGCAGGCCAGATAAGCGTATCGGTGAAAGAGGACGATTCCTAAGCTATCGTTAAGGAAACAGAGCGACCACGATAGACATAAATTACAAGGAACGCTGAAACCGTCGAATTTCAAACGGCATATCTCTATGCGTGTATCTAGATGTATTTATAATTAATTATACGCGGGAGAGAGAAAATTCGTCTGGATTCGTATATTAGTTAAATATTACGGGGCACGTAATATCGGTTCGCGAGACTTATCGCACTTTTGCCTGGAGGCCAAGGTCTGATGACGTGTCACGGCAATGCGCCCGAGCCGACAACGCACACTGGGATCGACGTGGATTCGTCGCGCGGTGCGAGTGAAAATAATAATTCGGAGGAGGGTCGCTGCGATAACGGATATAAAAAGTAATGACGAGGGCTATTATTACGTGTTAATATAAAATACCGTAATGGATATCGAGACAGAACGAGACTTTGCGCAACCGGTATAAATACAATAAACAATATTGATGTCCAATCGAGTGAACCTTCACGGGACATCGTGGTACCAGTAAATTAGTCATTAGAAGTAACGTACGATCTACGTTTGATGGCTAGTACCAAAAAATATATATATATATATACAGACACATATAAATATGTACCCAAGGAGCAAACGTACAGCGTGGATCGACGTTGAGCTAAATATAAAAGTGCTGATGACGGCATACCGAGACCGTGACCGTGAACGATTCCGAAAACACTCTTAAAAACGTATCGACACATAATCCCTAGGAGAAGTAACAAGGTCAGTTCCCGTTAAGGTCACCTGTACATTCTCCCGACGTGCCCATAACGTGTAACGAGCGCTAACAGGCCAAATGAAATTCCAAGGCGTGGAACCAGACGAATTAAATTTCAGCTTCGACAGCCACGTGGCTACGCGAACAGATACGAGGTTGGCAAGGATTTTTGAAAAATCGTAAAATGCTCTTGAGGCAATATTTTTTTTTTTTTTTTTTTTCCGTCGATTCGGGAATTTCGAGCCTAGGGAATAATTGTCATTTGCCGATAACGGGACTTTTCGAAGTAGAACGAGGAGCGTTAAATGATCGCGAGCCCGAATAGATTGGATTTCGGAGTTCGCGACGGATGGGCGTCCTTGAACTTGAATTCCTCAGAAATTACCATAGGGTCGCCGGCGATGGTTCGTGATCGCAAAGTGAAATTGTTAAATAATAGTCGAAACTAATGGATACGTGACAAGCGAAGATCTTCCTGTACGGGAGCGTTGAATTCTCCGTCCGTTACTCGGCCAATAGAACCCGTGACCCTGACATTACGCTCACCCGCAGGCCCGCGCTGGTTATTTAACGCGGCTCGAGGCCACAGTCGACTGGCGCGATACGAACTGGAGATTTAGCAGCCGCGTTCAAAGGCGTCCCCGGTAGATCGGATCTACTTGGATCTACCGATCCCGGCTCGATCGACGTTCTACGAGACCGGAAATAGGTCTGCAGTAAAAAAAAGAGTATAGGACCGCGAGCAAGACCAGTTCAGCGAACGTAAAAATCAACATTTATTCGCATTCTAATCTCCCCGTGATCTCCCGTTTAACAGGGCCAGACCCAATAACACTGAAATCGCGTGAAATGCGTACCGCCTGAATATTTATTTAACCCAGACCTAAGGACGGTAAAAGTCCAAATAACGAAATTCCATCGTTCACCAGAGTTCGGACTCGAAAAATCGATCGTCGCCAACCAGCAGACATCGGAATCTCCAAAGTGCCTGCGTCTCCTGACGCCTTCCAAGCGAACCGAAGACGATCTTGCTAATAGAAGCAACTTATCGTTGCTAAGGTGTACAGACGTAAACGGCAAACGGACTATAAGGCTCGGAATGTAAAATAGTTCTGCGAACGGTGGCGGGTTGGTCGTCGTCGTCATATCTCGAATAATCCTCGGCGCTGTTATCTTAAGACCTATTACAGAGATCGGAGCCGGTAGTGGGTCCGATCAAGGAGGAGCTAAGCATACGAGATACCCGGAGTATCGCCGGGTACTTCCTTCGGCAGAGTACGATGAAAAATTTTGAAAAAAAAAAAAAAAAGTAAAAATATCTCACCGAGATCAGGTATGGAGCTGGTCGGTTCCTCGTGGTGACCTTTGCCTTCGGCCGAGGCCCTTGCCCTGGGTGGCGGCGGCGGCGGGGGTGGCCTCATGCTGGAAGTCGAGCTAACCACTACCGAGGGGGGCGGCTGAGGTGGGCCACCCCTGTGCGCGTGTACCCCGCGCATTTGCGTCTGCGGTGCCATCAGGACCGTGTCACCGCGTCCGTGACCCGGGGGCTGCGGCGGTCTCGGGCACCATCCATGGAGAACCCTTATGGCGCTCCTCACCTCGGCCTGCAATTCCGCAGCCCTGTCTCTAGCCGTGTGAGCCACCTTTGCACGATTAACCCGCGCGCGGGTCACTTTTCCAATGATTTTCGAAATTGTTCCCGTAGGGGGGAGAGGAGGGGGGATGGCACCACTGGCCACAACCTCCACTTCCTTATGAAGATTTCCTATCCTCGCACATGGATCCTCCACCTACGACGTTCACGAACTTTGACCGCTCCGCGATAAACTCACTCTTTCTCTCTCTCTCTCGATAAGGTCAATGTTGTAAGACACGTGGGTAACGCACTTGCGGTCTCAAATAATCCTCTAGAAAATTGGGAAAACCAATCACTGTCGTGTACACGATTATCGATACACAAGAGGCGCTACGCTTATAGCGAAAAGCACTGTTACTCCGAAGGCACAGATAACACACGGAGTAAGTTACTCAAATTCACTGTAGAATCACACACGTATGACAATGGGTTTATTGCGTCGGCTCCACAAGTAGCGTTAAGCTTGACAACAAACAAAAATCCTTAATCGCCCGATTACGAATAGCAGTCGCGTACACCTCAAAATCCCCTCTGAAGGGTATTTTGTACTTGCGCGTCCGAGGGTAACCGCCGAGAGTGTCCATTGAAAATCTCCGATTGACAATATCGACGCGATGCGATCAGGTGTAAACGTAACGAGAGACGGAAGTAAAGAGACTCGCGTCACTGAAAAAAGTCAAAATTCCCGAACGAGCACAGCAGCGACAGCACAGTCCGACAAAACACAATCGTTCGAGCGTATCTTTCCCGCTAAGGCCAAAAGATATCACACTCTCCACGAATGACTCCTGCAAGCCATATCCTGCACATCCAAACGCGATCCACTGACCGAACAGTCCGTCGATCATGCTCCGCAACCTTCGGAAAAAAAAGAAAAAAAAAAAAGATTGAAAACTCGTGAGAAAAAAAAATTTCGAAAAAATCCTACCGTCCAATACGAACGCACGAGAGCTCACAAAGTTATTTTCCCCGAATGACGTTTCACCCTGTCGGGATCGCGAGGCGCGAATGATGTGTACTGCGATAAACTCGAGTAATCCGAATGTCCCTCTAGTCGCGACGTCTCGCACTGTGTGACACACTGGTGAGTCGGTCGACCCGCCGACCGTCGTCGGTGCCGGCGAAAGTGAGAGTGTGGCCGTCCCCGTGGTTCAGCGGTGCATAAGCGGCCGGTTCGTCGTTCCACGACGTCGTCGCGCTATAGCTATACGGACGCTCTAGATACAAGATATAGGTATACGCGCATCGGAGAGTCTCTCGGGACGGGCCTATAGCGTTCGGCGATTCTCGGCGCTATCCATGCGCGCCGCTTGCCAGCAGAACCGTATATAACAGAGGAGCCGACGATACGGACCCCACACTCCGTGCCCACGCCGGTCGTGCGCCACACGGAACGCCGTTCCTCCGTGCTCCTTTTTTTCTTTCTTTCTTTCTCTTCCGCTCTACGTCCCTGCTCCGACTCGCTCTCTCTCTCTCTCTCTCAGCACCGTCCGCACACAACGTACACGCATATACACGCTACTCGCTCCGAAGCATTGCGGCAGCCGTCTGGCTATCTCGCTCGGAGCTTCACTCTTGCTCTCTCTTACATCAACCGGCGCGCCGTCGAGGCTGCCCGCCCTTCCCGCATCCTCCTCCTCGTCCACCCTGACCAACCCCTAACTTCACGAGGCACCTCGAGGTACACCTATCCCCATCGCGGGCACGTAACGCTCTACGGCAGAATGCGAGTACGCGTACCAGGGCGACGCGCGAAACCGAAAAACTGGCGACGCGTGCGCCCTTCGCGGGGACTGGCCCGAAGCTGCGGCCATAAGCGGAGCATGCGAGACACTCGCGTTCCCTGTCGTTGGACTTGGCGGCTCCCTCTTCGCGTCTGGATGGAGCAAGTGGATGCGATTAGGACTGAATGGGTATCGTTAGCAGGATGGTAATGAGATGCATCGTTGTTGAAAGTCGACTGTGAGATTGACCTAGGACAAAGTACGATGCAGGCCCCTGAGTCCATTGGAAACGCACGTTGACGACGGGGCACGTGAAAGTCCCGGAAAGCTGTTTTTCAGAAGTTTTACATATCCATTCCCCCCTCGGCCCGAAGATGCATTTATTTCTTGAAACGATCGATAGGACCATATACATCCCGGCGGATAAGGAAGGGCCCCGACACCCCTCGCTACGCCCCTGGTAAGCCAGGAAAGACGGGCAGGGGTAGTTGAGTGCGCGGCTTCGGGTGCGCGCCTGCTATCACGTGGCCTTGTCCTTGAACGAGGCTCGTGAACCCGAGTGCCCGCTTTTATCGATCAGCTCCCTTTCGTCCCGTGCCACGCAGCTCGGCCGCCCGTCTCTATTCCAATGCACCAGAAGGAGTGCGTCGACGCGTGCGGTGAGCGCAGATCAAAATAGAGTATAGTAAAAAGGGCCCATTTTTCACCCGTCGAAAATACCGAGAGCACCGCGCCTCGTAGGGCTGACTAAGAGGGGAGGAACCCAACCTAACATATTCCACTTCCGTATCTGACTGTTGAGTTTCCCACTGACCCCAGGTACACGTTGATCGCATCTACTACGGAGCCGCAGCATCGACTCGTCCCAGTTTCTTAAACGTAAAGAAGACTCCAGGGACAGATACGCGTAGGAGCCGTAAAAACAGAACAATAAAACGCATCGGACCCTTTCGGTTTTCAAGACGTCCGGGCCCTTCTAAATCTATAGGTACACGAGCGCGCGTGCGAGAGAGAGAGAGAGATAGAGGGACAAGGAGCAGCCTCTAGGTCGTAGAGCCGAGGTCAAGGTCTTTCCTGACCGAAGGGACCCCTTCTTCCTTTTTGATGGTTCATAAACGTCCCATAGCCACACTTAAGGCTTCCAGCGGTCGACTCGTAAAGGATATCTAACCGCAGTGGAACATTGTGCCTTTTTTTTCCTTGATAATAAAATCCTTCAACAGTACCAACGCGCAAGTACAATTATTTTCATAAAAAATTTCACCAGACGAATCAACATCGCAAAAGGGTCCTACGTACTCCAAGCCATCTCCCAGGCATTGTGCCACGCTGCGTCTAGATCTAGATGAACTTGAACTATTCAGAACCGGTCCCGCCTCGCTGGCGTGGCTGCTTACAATCCAGTGTGTACAGTATACTATAGAGCTACGAGCGACTCCAGTTGTATTAGGTTAGGGACGAGAGACGCATTATAGCTCCACGCCAGTTAGAGAGAATAGACTGGTACGAAGCGCGTTGCGTGCCGGAGAGAGTGTATAGATACAGAGGAGAGAGAGAGAGAGAGAGAGAGATGACCAGCTGAATCGTCGGGAATGGTGGGAGTCGGGAGAGAGAGAAAGAAAAAAGATAAAGAGAAGGTCGGTTTACACTCGAAGGAGGTCCCACCTCACGTGCTCGGTCTATTTACAGAATACGCCACAGGCGTGCTTGTTAGTTTAGAACAAACCGAACGCGCTCCGTCGTCTCTTCACTAATTTCGACCCAGAATGATCGATGATCTTGATGGGCAAGTGAAAACGAAAAGAAGGATTTCGAATTTTCACACCCATCGACTCGGAAATTAATACCTCACGGCGCCACCGTCGTTTTGTCCTTGTAAGAATAACGAAAGACAATAAAAAGTGCATTAATCGAATCGTGCTCAGAATCGAATGCAGATTGGAGACTGGTTCAAGTTCACGTTGCTGCAGGCCTGAGGCAGGAAACTCGAGGCTGCCACGAGAGAGCCTTCCTTATTCATGCTCTCGTGCTTTTATATACAGACTCCAAAGAGCCCCGATACGACACGCACGTATTTTAGTGGGTCAGGACGCGTCTCCGCTTTGTCCCCCCGAGAGACTTACCCCAGTCCGTGCCGCTAGGAATGGCCGATTAGCCGGAAACGGTCACTTTCGAACGTCCGAAAAAAAAAAATCAATCAAAAATTTTCAGAGCGCGGAATGAATTTTTGGCTACCAACTTGATTCAGATTGAAATTTGTAAAATGACTTTTTTCAAAATTTTACGTACACGAATAAAGACTCCTCGGCACCGAACGCTCTGAGCAGATGTTATTAAAATTCCTTTAGTGCGATAGGCTCTGCCCGATAGACAGGGTGGGCCTATCAGTTCCCCCTCTTGACTCCACTCCGGCCTGGCCTATATAATCACCAGGATGGAGAGTAACGCACTTTGTTCAAAAACAACCGTAGAAAAAATTCCATGAAGAACCGGGCCGAAGTCATCGGAGAACCAAGATAACGTTTGGGCCCGGTCAAACAATGCGTGCGTCTTGTGCCTCCAGATTGTCCCAGCTTACGTATACTTGACCTTATTAATTACAAGCATCCGGTCGTAAGAAAACAACGTGAGGGCAATAGGTCATCCTTTCTACGAGCAACGATGTAAATCGCTAATGGAAATACAAGTTCAACAATTAGCTCTCTCTCTCTCTCTCTCTCTCTCTCTCTCTCTCTCTCTTTCCCTCTTGGGTCCAATTTATTCCATCTACCCGACGACAAGCAGATACGCGCCAGTGCGGTGCGTCAGTATCGGACGCGCAATCGAGAACAGAGTAAAATGAGCGATTACGTTTCGCCGCGATGGGACCTTCATGAAAAACCGCAACCTTCGCCCAATTCGAGATACGACGACGTTCAACGTACCGTGTAAGGTCAGGGCCGGCACCAGGAACGAATTCACGGAGCGCACTGAAAAACGAGATCGAAATTCTTACGAAAGTTCATGCACCAATATACCACGTCGAACATGGACGATACACGTGCATACGTGCATTCCACGTGCACTTGTACTTTTAGTAAGAAAACCGCAATCCCGGCTCGCGAACGAGTCTCGCAAGAGTCCACAAAGAAAGCGAAACCTCCTCCGGATTCATGACTTTACCGATTCAGCTTTCATCGCGCACGTGCTGGAAAGTGGTGTTTTTTTTCGCCTACTTCGACATTTCCTCGATTAATGAAAAGTCATTAGAAAAATATTGACTAAGGTTACGATAATCGAGACACGCGGCACAGTGAGAAAATATTACGAACTGACCACACTCAACGTACCATAATTATGTTTTTTTTTTTTTTTTTTTTTTTTTCCAAGTTACGTAGCACCAGTCAAAACGAACGAATGATCCAGGGTAAGCGAGTCACGTCCTCCGCGTCAGGTTAACTCGGTGGACTTTCACCGAGAAGAAATTGAGAGTAAATTTCTCCGGTATTCGATCCACTTGGCTCACCGAGCTCGAAAGTCCCTTGGCTTTCGTATCTGGTCCATTTTCAATAGAGATCGAGAAGTATCGTTAGAGGCGAGTACGAGTCTCTTATTTCCATCGATGACCGACTCGAAGTCCCCGCGGAGCGTATTCTTACGGTCAATGAAAAAGAAAAAAATTATCCTCTCAATGGTCTAAGCACGGGCATTCTCCGTGTCTCGCGGCTACTCCGGAGCCAGAATCCAGTGGCTTTTGGTACCAGTAACCTTCATACGTGAAAACCGGTCTTTGTTTAGGGAATCCATAGCGATGCCGACCTTACTTCATGCTGCCCTGGGCCCTTACCTAGGGCCACCTCTGAGAGACCCCGTGTAACCATTACAGTCTGACTTACCCGCGTTTACATATCGAACCATCCGACTATTATTTTTATTTTTTTATTTTTTTCTTTTTTCAAAATCCTTTCACAAGGAACTCCGCACGACTGTTTTTAAAGACGGAGCAGACGCTCCTATCGTCGCGGATCGCACGAGGAATATCGTTACGGAGTTCAAGTGCGGGTCGTACGTGAAACAGATACAATGGACTTATTCTCCGATCCTCTCTGGGTCGTTTGTCCAAAGATCGGAGCACGTGTGCAATTTTATCTAAATGAAACGTTGTAGGAAAAAAAAAAAAAATAGATCAAGATACATTCACTTTTTTTTTCAACAATTTCTCTCTCCCCATACTACCAACGAGTATCTCTTGGAAACGATTCGCGATCTCTTATGGAATTTTCTCCCTTGGCCCCCCGGTCGCTCTTCGAGCCCGTAACTCTAATCTTTGGAATTCTGCCACTTCCGAAGCTACACTTTTTTTTTTTTCTATTCGTCCGCCGCCAGCAGTAGGGATCCCTTGTGCTTTCTTGGCAAACGGCAGCCTCGGCAAACACGTAACTCTCGTTGGTTCGTCCACGCGCGGGGGGGG
>NW_014333664.1:1977839-1982915 GCF_000341935.2 Cephus cinctus | reverse complement strand
GGGGGGGGGAGTGGGCGCCCTTTTTCCAATTTACACCAAAATCACCAGAACGACTGCCAGGCTCGATTGAACAATCAATTAATTATCCCAGTTAATTAAAGTACAATACGCACATTCGGCCCCTAGGTTTATACTCCGTATTTAATTTCTCCAGCTATTAATAGCCCCTCCTCATATCTTAATTACATGCGACGAGTAACGAGTAAATTATAATTTTTTTCTTCGCGCTACACAATACACTGTCGAGTTATCCAACAACAAGTTCATTTTATATTTATTACCATAAACTGCATACCAATTGTTCGTACGTACCCAGTGACCCAATAGTTCCGTCCCCGTTCTTCCTGACACGATTACTCGGCACGAGATACGAAAGGAATCGATTTTTTTCAAAATCACCACAGTATACGAATATTTATGCGACAGACTATACCGATCGATTCTTTACCGGACGCAAAGTCGACCGACCGACCGACTTGCTAATGTCGCCATGTGCGAAAGTGACCCGATGCCAATGCACGCGCTAAGTGAATCCAGCAGAGCCGAAATATATATTTCCCTACTCCTTTGCACGAGGAAAAAGAAAAATACATTAATCCGCCGGCCGCACGCATTCCCCTATCTCCGACACGTCTCGAGTGGACGGCACTAATCTCCCTGGCGATGCGCGCAATGTAACGTTATATGTAAATACGCCCGTGTCCGAGTCACGTAGTCCGCATAATACATGTTGCGCATCGCTACGAAATCTGCGCTTGGTTGGCGAAGTAAGAATTACATTGACAAAAAAAAAAAACACGTACCAGAGTGTCAAACCCAGCATACAATTCCCACGAGGACAGGACGCAGATTATTGGTCTAATGTAAAACCATGACCTGGCTCAAGCGAGTTATCGCGAGTCTCTTATCGAGCGCAACAAACACTGATAACAAAAAAAAAAGCCAAGCACGGTACACCGAATAATCGACGTCGCACGTTATTTCTTCGTTTGACAAATCTTTCGCGAGACGATTCGCGTCTTCGGCGAAAACAAAAAAAAAACATTGACTTTGCGAAATAAAAATATTTTTACTGTTTCTTTTTTTTTTATTTTATTTTTTTTTTTTTTTTTTTTTTTTTTTTTTTTTTTTTTTTTTTTTTTTTAATCCGGGTATATATCTCCGTGCCGAGTGCGCCGGAGTTACGTAAGAAGAGAGTAAACGGCGAGTGGTGCACGCGGGCCCGCAGTACGTTGGCGGGTGACATTGATGAAAATGTTGAGACCGAAAGCGGAAGGAATTATTTAATCGAAACTGTGGTCGGGAACGTTTCGCGTGTTCGCGATAAGAAATACGAGCGATAACGTAATCGCGTTCGCCCCGTGCTGCTGCGCGCTGGTCAATTCTTTCACCTGTGACAATTTGCGTTAATATTGAGACAGGGCAGGGTCGGCTAGAGGACAAGCGACTCGATTCCGATAGCGTATCTTCAGACATCGATAAATTCATGAAGGCTGTTGTTGTTCCCGTGACCTCCTCGCGCGGCATCTTTTTCGGGCACTGCGTCCCGGTCACGTGCGAATCCCACGGCGAGGGGCAAGACAGTCTCAAAGATAATACGAGCCATGCTGATCGAACGGGATCAGCGAAAATTTTTAAGGTCTTGCGAGGGGGGGAAAAAACAATTTTAACAGAGAATTCGGTAAGCCCCGATTATGCTGGCAAAAGACGCTCGACGGGGGGAACGGCAGAGCGAAGTAAGTAACTGAGAGAAGGAAAGTCGTCAACGAGGAGAAAGTGCGTGAGTGACCTAGGACAAGTGAAAAAATTGAAATTTGCCCATCGTCGACGGGCGTCAGCCGAAATATTGTCGCTTATCACGGCCTTTGCTTGACATTGAATTTCCCTTATCGCTTTGGTGGGGATATCAGACATATAGAACAAACACAGATATACATTCACGATTCAATTAATCGTACGGGTAACAAGAGCGCTGTTGTACGGACATCTGCGATGGTTCTTATCACTGGAGAAATAGAGTCACGCGAAGTAAATTTGGTAATAAGAGGAATCCTCTCTGAAAAAAAAAAAAAAAAATCATCTCCGTAGCGCTGCTCCAAAAAAATTAACACTAGAAACCTACCGCAAGTACCCGATAACCGTGTTAGGATGAAGAAAGAAAAAAATTTCAATAAAAATGAATATTCCCTAAAACCCATTAACACGGCTCACGGCGTATCCGTAGCTTGGCGTAAAAGAGTTCAGCTATTATTCTCCAGGCTGAATGTACTTATTCGTTATCAGTGTTAAAGATTCGACGTGGAATTTGGTTATCGGTGACATTGAATTTTTAATCTCGTTCTAATCGACCTGTTTGTTTCCTCCTTCCCGCCCCTCTCGGTTATTCTCTCCCCCCCTCCCCTACTCGCGGGTCCCCCCTCTCCCAGATATCCAATCGGCAAAACCCATCCCCGTGGATACATACGCAAAAGTCTTGAATAACCCAATTACAAGATTTCTCGGGCAACCCGCGCGAGACCCAAGCACTTTGAAAACACATTTCTCTCGTTTGTCCTCGCATTACAAACACGTCAGCAAGTACGCAAATACTTATGTACACCAGTCGTAGATCCACATGGCGCAAAATACACTTAGCGCAGTGACTATCCGCCAGCGAGGATACCGAAACGAGAGTACTGGCGGTGTAAGAACAAAAAGTCACGTACTCCTGTTACCTGCGCTATTCCCAAGCGCACTCGCTTACGGGCATTAAATCCAACGTGCGTTGGATGCGCGCAGCGGGTTGACCATACAGCGAACGAGTGCATCCGAGGTCGAGCATCGACTCGGCGACGTACGGTCAAGGCCGCAACGTCTGTCCTCGCACCGCGACACGTTGGCCGGCGCTTAGAGAAAAATCAGCGGCGTCGTTGAACGTGCGACCTGCAACTTTTCCACCGAGGGCGTAAGCCGTGAATTTAGCGAAAGACTTTCTCACGGCGCGGCTCGGAGCCACGGTTTTTTTCCGTACAATTAATATAAAATTAGCAAGTGCGTCTCTCTCTCTCTCTCTCTCTCTCTCTCTCTCTCTCGTTACCCTCGCGCAACGTCGATAAAAGGTAGTGCGCAAACGATCGACGTCGCGAGCGACGAATCGGTAAGTTTCCGCGGAGTTCAGGGAACTCACGTTGAAAATTCCATGTTTTTCTTATTTTTTCAATATTATTTTTCACCGTTCTCCCGGGCTCCGGCTCGCCGACCCTGACCGTGGGGCAGGTCGTGAATGTAAAAACAAGCGACGCTTCGTTCTCCCGGAAGTGACGTCACCGGACGAACCCATCACCGCGATCGACTCTTACTCATTTCGCATCCTCTGCTCGCTGGCTCTTCTTCCTTCTGTCTCGTCTCTCCTCTCCTTCGTTCTCTTCGCCGCTTCCCGTCCCGAGGAAATACGAAGTAATGGCGATTTAACTGTTAGCCTGGACACGCCGGAAAGGGGCTATGGCAGCGCCACAAGGAAGCGAATCGCTCGAAGGACGATTTGACGATTGCCGTGAAAGCTGGCGCGTGTATTCTGCCGACCTAAGTAAAGAAGAAGGTTCGTCGTTACCGACGGAGCCAACTGTAATTGTGATCCTGAATTAACGATACACGATCGCGAAATAGCTGGTGTATATGATAAACGAAACGATACGATTGAGATTGGATAAATTTTGAAAAAAAAAAAAAAAAAAAAATTTTGTTCTTATACGACAAAGTACAAAATCACCGAGAGACCAGAGACGCTCGGGCGATTACGTGTGTGCGAAGTAAGCGAATTGAATAATGCATAATCGATTCGGCAGGACCACGTGACGACGTCGAGGCAAGACAATGGAATAACACGTGGCGTAAACGACGTTACGAAACTTTCCGCGTACGGCCGTAGCGTTTCTTTCGATTATTCGCCAAAATCAAAAAGCCACCGGTGACGCGAGGCCAACGTTCGTAATATATGCTAAATCAATATAAATAAATTTTAATCAGAAAACGGCGCCGTGGACGTCACTAGACTCCGTTTTGGCATTACTTAACATTACCTGCCCGTAAGATCGCAGCTATATGCGTTTTAATAATTTCATTTTTCTCCCGTCCTTATTAAACGGTCACCTTGTAGATCGTTCAATATTCATAGACGTTGCGTGAACTTGAGTAAGACCTTAACAAAAATATATATATATATATATATATATATATATATAAAAGAAAAGAGTAAACATGTTTTTTTTTTTTAATCATTCTCTCACACACCATGCTCGGTGTATATATAGGGAGGCGGAAAAAGAAAAAGGAAAAATAAAGGTCCGTACTTGTATTCTGGGCTTTCCATCCGCGTCAATAATGAAACAAGTACATTGCGTGTCGGGATCACTGGCAGCCTGACCCAGACAGTGTTGGTTTACTATTTCAGGGGAGTCAGTCACGCACCGCTTCCTGTACTGAAAATCATTTTTTAGGACTTCCTCTGGAAGCTTGGCTCGTTCAACGATTTTTTGCTCGATATTAAAAAAATGGCAAAAATTCCAAAAGCACGCAGGAGGTTATCTGAAAATTTCCATGAAGAATCGCACGCTGGGTTGATGGTTGAAAATTCATTAGCCCGCCCCCACCCACCTGGATTTTATCTTCTAAAAGCTGCACTCGCGAGGGAGTTCCCTTAAAATATGCAAACCTCCCCTTTGCACCCTACCCAGTCGAGACTGATGAGCGTATACAGAGGGGCTCGAAAAGCATAAGAGATGTCGTGCATAGGCAAGACCGCTAATGCTTCGTATGCAAACATGCACCGGCTAGGAGGAAGCGTCGCATGTGCACCAATGGGAGTGCAGCGTGTATAAATGTTGAACATAGGGGTGGGTGCGGGTGGCGCCGACTGCTAAAGTTGAATGGACTGTACCGCGAAGGTTCTCAATGCACGTTGAAAAGAGATATCGCGTGAAATAAAGTCAGCCCGAAAGCCTCGATAAAAATAGCCGTCGATCGTGATAAAAGAGACAGAGAAAATTTTTTGTCGCGTTCAAAAAAAAAAAAAAAAAAAAAAAAAGGAAAAAAAAAAAA
>NW_014333664.1:1948583-1977784 GCF_000341935.2 Cephus cinctus | reverse complement strand
AAAAAAAAAAAAAAAAAAAAAAAAAAAAAAAAAAAAAAAGGTAAATAAATGAACTATTACGATGAGTTTGTTGCGAAAAATCGTCGAAAAGACAACGGACGATTCCATCAACTTGTTTTCGTACGTCGAGAGCAACGCTGCTCGAGTATACGTGTGGGTCGCGCGTTGAGAAAATTGTCTCAAGTGAAAATCCATAAAGTGGGAAAAACTTTTAGAACGAGCCGCTATTTTTGACGCGTTGAAAAAAGCGCATAGGACAAACCCCCACTGAGAACCAACAGTCTAGCCTTGACTGCGCGTGGGGGTTGCTATGGCAATACACCCTCCGACCCTCTGCCGCGACATCATCCCCCCCCCTCCCTCCGCAAGCTTGCTCTCGCCAAGAGACTAAGAGAGTGTGACCCCGACCTTTCAGGTGGATGACCTCCACTGCATCGGGCTGCGCGCGCATCCCCAGACCTCACCTAGACAGCTACCCCTCTTACGGACGGCCAACCCTCCAGCCATCGCCACCACTAGAACCTTCGTGAAGGGATGCAAGTGCGCTCCGTCGGTATCAAGGAGATTGCGCAATCGATGAGTTCCTCTCATCTTTTTCATCGGTCCAAATTTTCCCATTGACACGTCGCACCCATGAAATTTTTCGCCTGTTGATGGAAAAAAAAAAAGAATCTGCTGGAACAAAATTAAAAAAAAAATAGTCCGATGACCGAACACATTACATACGGACATGTAAAGTGCATAATAAAGTATGGATAAATATTTCAAAGTAAAATGTCCAATACTTTTTCACGTGTCCACTGCTGGCAGTGTAATGGATATTTTGGACGAAAGGTGGCAAAAGGGTTTTCGGTTACCACGGCCAGAATATGTTGGTTAAGGAAGAGATTGGTTCTCCAGTTTCGGTTTGACCCGGTTAGAGTTGCAAGGGAGACACGTAGGCTACGCCTATGCACCAGACGAGGGTTCCTCACCCCCTTCCTGTCGGTACTCTCACGTCTATGCGATTCAACCGACGGTACTCCTCCTCGCACACATAAGACTGACAGTAGAGAAGCAATGCTGTGTACCTATAGGAAATATCAGTAAGCACTTACGTCAGTGAGCAGCGAGTGTGCGATTTTAGGCTTTCCCGATATTTAGCCAACGTTGCCGAAGCTGGTTTGAATTACGTTCAGTCAACTTAGTAATATTATTATTAACCCGGGAACGGTCGCGCGCGATTTTCTTGTCCATTTGAAAAGCATTGAGTTGGACTGTCCGAGGACACTCCACGCAGCTACCCTCGGGTTAATGTAGTATATCATTACTGTTGAATAACAAAAAATATTGACCTACAGAAAGGTTCCATTGACACTGTCATCCGTGGAATTAATTTATTCGTGTTATCCGTTCGTGTATCAATCGTAAGTTGACGATCGCAATTTTTGTTCTGGAAAATAACGCGCTACGTCTGCAAAATTGTGGCAAACATTAATGGTATTTGCGTCTCACGGTATGTGAACAAGCAAAATTACTCATAAATCTCATGCCAATGAGAAGCCTGCTGATAAGGCTCCCGTAACTAAATTGTAGTAAACAGTCAAATAGAATGAATCATATATAAAATAAAATGAGTAATAATTAATTTAGCAGATAAGAGTATAACGGAATGCAATGACGATCAATGGCTCAAGACTAAACGGATAAATAAAAGCAACGTAATAACTCAACGAGAAAAATTTATAAATTGTTACTGATATCCAAATACTTGGCCATTCCCAGAAATCACTATACACTGTCTCTTCGACTTTTAGTCTTTTCAGCGACACTCCCTCGAAGCTCCCGCAGAGACGTATAGAACCATTGAAGATTCCAAAGCAAAAAACAAACGGAATATATGAAAATGACAAAAAGATAAAAAAGAAAAAGTCGGAGGTTTAAAGAAAAGTAACTAGAGAAACGGGCAGAGAAGTCAGAGATTCAAAATAATGAACCTTGTATATCTGTCTATCTATTTGGTTTTATTTATCGTCAAACCAATAAAAGAAATCTTCAAGCGATCTTATTCAAGCGTGCGCAATATGGAGTTGCTCACTTAATCTAAAGAAATCATAGGAAAGCAAATTCCTGATATCAATAGCCAAATAAAGTTACAGGGACGCGAAGAATTTAAAAAATGCACTTAATTATAATTATCAGACAAGCACTGAAAGCAGAGAAATAGAGTATTTCTTCGAATACATTGGGTATTTTCATGTCAATGAACAATAATCGAAACTCTACGCACAGCTGGAAGGAGTTGAGCACTGATTGCGGTCACTGTGCACTTCAAAAATATAAATTACAATTGATTTCTCTATCGAGCAGGATCTTTTCGTCCTGCGACATGATGGAACGTCAGAGGAATTCGAAAATTGACTCACCGATCGCAGTTCCCGTCAACGAAACGACAGCCAGTTAGATGCGTACTGTCCTGTGTTCCCGCCTTACACATTTCCGCCATCTTGTCTTCTCATTGTAAATTTCTTGTTTCAATGCAAATACTACAACAAATAACACAATTCAGTATTATTACGATAGGCAGGACAAATCACGACATTCCGTATACGCAAGAGAGTCAAATTCAAGAAACATTTCGTATGAAAATTTCGAAACAGAAATGTAACAATGGCCGTCCTGGCGTTTTGTCACTTGTTGCGCAATAAAAATTTCGACTACTCACTATATTTTTTGAAAAACATCACTGGCACAACCAATAATACACTGAAACCCGAGGAAGCACTGAATAAAATCACACTTATACGTAAAACTCCTGCCACCCGCACTACACTTCCCGAGATAAAAGAATAACCGATTCGACAAAGACCCTCGTAACGCACGAGAACGGTTGCTATTGTCGATGCGTTCGAAATGATTTTTCGAATATTCTCGCCTCACCACTATTTCCTAAACCTAGCACTTTCTCAACAACCTCTAATCATCTCAGAAGTTCACAATGACACAAATTCGAACTAGTTTCCCGAAAACGAATGCGAATTTATTATGATATAACAGGAGACTACACGAGACGACACTCGCGACTAACATTCCGAACGACAATGCCTTCTTGACTATGACGAGCATAGACTACGCACTTCATAAGGCCCACAAGCCATCTATCGCACTCTATCCCAACGGCGTTGCTTAAACAAGTCGATTGATGAACTTCAAAACTAGAATACACAAATATATTATGTTTGATCGAAGAAAAAAAAAGTATATATGTAATAAATTTTCAAAAATCATTATTACCTATTTTAAAAGCGCAATATCTCAAAAATATATTTCTTAAGATATTCATTTGTTCGATCGATTCCGAAGTATCGTAACGTGTCTTTACTTGTCGTAAGTGCATGAAAGCCAAATGCATTGATACTCTCACGTGTATAAATAAAAGACATACATATTAACGGCCGAACGGTGATAAAAATATCTTCGAATCATGGTAAGTTCTTATTTAATATAAATAAATGTATATTCTATATTAATTATCATGAAATTCCTTTACGTTCTTTTTATTGCCTCATACGATCTTCTTTTTCATATTGCCATTACATTTTTCTCCAATTTTTACTACAAATCGTTCGAACTCCCAGCCGTCTCCAATTACTCGTTAATTAGTGACTATCCCCGGTGAATATGACCAGGATGAAGGATTGGGGTAAACCACCCTCTCACGTTCTATCCTTACGAACGAGGTAGGTCGGTGTACGTTTCGCCGAGCATGAAGTGTGCAATTAGTGTGTCTCGCGTATGCACTTCCATACTGGAAACTGTGTTGCAGACATTTTGATATACGTACAAAAGCTTAGTACGCAGTTCATGTGCTTCTTATTCTGTCTATGGACTAGTCGTGCAAAACTGCACGTAGACCATCTCGTACTGATAGGACGAAGAACGATGCATCCCTCCTGGCTAAAGTGCAATTTCGCTAGACTATCTTCACGTGATAAAGCGAAATGCATTAAGGATATTCGCCCCACGTATATTAGGCTTTTATCAAGGATCTTTTGGCAATTCTTAATCCACGATTTAATGACCCCATGACTGCAGTACGTACACCTGCATCGCGTGCATCGCAAAACGCATCGATCGCTTATGACTTTACATACATAAAATGCATAAAGCCAATTCGAATCCTCGAATATTTTAAAGGAATTATAAAAAGAGAGTGAATTACATGCGTTATATTTTTTTATTTACAAAGAAAATAAATCATCAATTTCATTGATGATATAATAATTCTTGATTCGGTTATATATTTATTTAAATAATTTATTACAGCACTTTGGAACTGTATTATAGTCGTCATACAAACTCGCCTTAGCAATAACGTCATTCCTAGTACCCGGCGCACCTATTAGCAAAAAATGCTCACCATTAGAGAACTCTAATATAACCATATGGTCAGTCAGGCATGATCGGTTTTTGAAAAAAAACTTTTTTCACCTTTTTTCGAACCCCAATAATACCAGTTGTAGCAAACAGGAAATTTTTATTGTTTCAGATATCGTATTCCTTACGGAGCAGAATTTAATAATATTCTTCCTGCCAGCCGTTACGTCGTCTACACAATTTTGAAAAACTTGTGAACTTCGACATCCGTCTGAATCCCTTTGTAAGAACTGATGAAATCGTGGAGAATCACGAAAGATTTATAAATCTGGGTATGAAGTTACGTATCACTCGACACGTAATCATGATTAATTAAAAACGGCTCTGCCGTATTCGGCCCTTTGCAGAGCGTCAGCCGACGGCGGGCATCGATCGGATGCGAGGGTCGTCGTCCGTACAAAGAGGCGTCGCACGTATTCTGTTCAAGGATCAAGCATACCTCCATCTCTAGGCTCGATATTTTCTTAGTAACCGATCAAAATCTCCTTGCCGATATATACGAAGGTAAGATATTTTTTCTCAAAATCTCGCAAAAAAAATATTAAAAAAAAGTAACACAAGTTTACACGCATACATTGTTCCCAACAGCGACGATGGCGGACCAGAGTGAAGAACGCATATACCAAAAAAATATTGAAGCTGAAATGTGCATTTCTCATTGGGAACGTTCAGATCTCTCGTGCAAAAAGATCATCCCCTGCGAAGCCTATTCTTCGTCTGTTCTTCGTGTGGCTGCGCCACAGGTCCATAAACGGCAGGATTATTCCTTCAGGAACCGGAGAGCAGAAAGATCGCCCTCGACCGAACGGCCTCTTCGAGGCTTCCAGGACTGTGGCAGGAGAAGCTTGGGGTTTGAGGTCAGACAGTCGTTGGCCCCGTTTCGCAGGATGCCACCATATATTTTCCCAGTACTGCAGGGCGAAGCACCCCTTTCGCAGCCGACAAAAAGTGGCTTCACGCAAATAGGATATCGGGGACGCCCTCTTGGGTAAGAATTAACGTCCCCTCGCGCTAGTGCGAATCAATCTGCGCATAAGGTAAATTTTACATCCATGTGTTTTGACTTGATCAGTCTCGAAATGAATTTTCATCCTCCTTTCTGTACCGTCTAATAGCACCGAGCGAAGAAGCTTCATTGGCTCGCAGTTAATATTAATTATTGACACAACGCAACTGTTATTAAAATGTATCGAGCACCGACGAACACTTGCTTATCTCTAATGGCTGATAGGTACACGAGGTATCTACGTGTGGAAGAAATAACCAAGAGTGCTGGCTATGATTCCGAAAGCAAACAGACTTATTTTCGTCTTTCACTCTGAACTTTCTGATCTTGCGTGTAAACGTGGTAGAGTGATTTCTTCGCATCATTACAATAGCTAGTACTAATAATAACGTGGAGAAGCAACGAACGTGGAAGAGGCAGGATAATTGCGAGAAACACAGCGATATTGCATTTCAAGGTTCTATTTGTTTGCTGCGCTTGTTCGTTACTCGGCTAAATCTTTGACGAAGCATCGATACTTCAGGAACTGAGAACGATCAGTTTCCTCCTATTTCGTACGATCGATCATAGACCCACGAAGAGTAACGCATCCTGCATGTCACGTGTATTACGTGGCACAGTGCATTATCCGATTTTCTACACGTCACGCGTAGGAGTGGCATAGTCTCGGTGTTCCCATCGAGAGAGGGAAAGTTCGCCCCAGTGCCTCCATCCTGTCTGCAGTGTTCACCCCCCGAGTCTGCCGGCAGACTGGAGTCCCACCCCCGTCTAGTCAGGGTTGCTGCAGTCACCAAGGGTTGCCAACGCACTGTCTGGAGAGTGGAAAGAAATCGATTCCTGCATCTTTCCTGCCCTCCGTCCCGCCATCGAGCGGGGGGTAGTTTCAAAAATACATATACACAACGGAAGACCATTAACTCAGTTGAAACTCACGGTAGATTATATTCGTTAGAATAAGCATTACTCATCCTACGGGGAGGTCGGGTCAAGAGTCATCCACAACGTGGTGATTTCTCGTTCCACCAGTGTTTTGTCATTGGGACGGATACGACTTGCATTAGCAAATAGCGCAGCACTGTGCAGACTCGTATTTTTCAATGGATCCTTTCAAAGTTGGCAACCGTCTTGTCTGCGGGTTGATTCCTTTTTGCTCGTTCAGGTTGGCTGACTGGCTGGCTGGCTGCTCTCGTAGGGTTGCAAGGGAGTAAGAAGAGGGAATAAGAAGTAAAGAGGTCTAGGTAGGGAAGGACGTGGAGAAGGTAGATGAGCCCTAGGTAGAGGTAGGTAGGTAGGTAGGTAGGTAGGTGTTACGAAGGGGTCAGAGTGCGGTGGTCTCTCTTCCTACGTGAACTAAAGTTTGCCCCAGTACGTTGCACCCTCGACGTCGTCTATACTCCCGGTGCTCCTGTATTCCCGTAACTCCGTGCCACCCCCGTGTTTCGCTGCACCGCTGCCGACGCCGACGTCGAAATCAATACCGGCAGACATCCTAACTCACTGGAGGTCAATGCCTCGTTCCCGCGGACCCCGACTACGACTTGCTCGACGACCTCAACCTCCTACCTTCTACCCTAGAACCTCCAGCCCCAGCCTGATCCAGAAGCCAGACGGGAGCTTTGCCAAGAGCCGAACGAGGACGGAAAGTCGGGATAGCCTCTTGCGATTCGACTCTGAGGAAGCTGGGGAAAAAAAGATTCATTCTGTCTCTTGGAATTGCCTTTCAAAATTTTCATCCTACCGCGATAATTATCGCTCTTTGCTTTTTATTCTTTTCTAAGAAATTCCTCGTATCCCCCCATTTCCCCCCAACGTCCTCTCTTCTTCATTAACGTGGAATTCTGGCTCATCCTGTCTCCTTGGTGTAAAACAAGAGTCAGCGACCGTGCATAATTCTGCGTACCGTGATTCTTCACTTTTATCAAGTGTGGTTTCAGCCTTTTTCTACCGATCTCGTCTCACTCGTCTTATTCTCAGCTGGAGAAGTGAGGTCGCCCTGTCGTTCACCTTTCTCCTATTCACGGATCCAAGCAGAAAAGAGCAAGATCAAAGTGAAAAATTTTCTTATCGAGAAAGAAACTGAGAAAAATTTAAATAAATGGCGTGCGCCGTGGGGAAGGCTTTGCCAACGTAAACACAATAATATTAAACCAGGTGTTTGTTAAATTAATAAGTCCGAATAACAATAACAAATATTCTTGGAACTGTGGAGGGTATCAGTGAAAAAGTCATTTTGTAAAATAACAGACTTTTCGGACAAAGACTTATGTTGCTCATTTACTTTTCAGAATGGATCGTGGAGGATAAGTAAAACGTGCTGATATAGGAAGAAACCTGCATTACCGGCAGGTCGATGCTATGGGGTAACCGTGAAAGCGTTTCCTACCAACCGAACGGAATTGAACGAGGGAAACAAAGGCATTGACATTCAAAAGGGACGCCTCTCGAGTTCGCCAGACGAAACCTTCGAGTGAAATTGCGGAATACGAAAAATTGCACTAGCATTTTCACTCTCCCTGCCACGTTCGTACAGCATCGTTAAAAATACCTAGTCAACCAGGTGCTGTTTAGTTTATTATAAATAAACGCAATTTAAAATATTAATAAATATATTTTCAGCTTTTAACTTTGGCAAAAGCCACGATTCTTGCAGCCTTACGTTCGTCACTGAGTATTCCAGGCATCCCTTTGATCCGCTTAGTTTTTGAACACGGAATTTCGAACTTTTGGAAAAATCGCAAATTACTTCTGAGAAAAATTGCACGAGGTCACTCGGGTCGTGAGTATCGTGCGAAATTTGGAATTTTACAAAATTTTCGGTATTAGGGACCAAGAGGAGAGTTTGGCATTGGAGGTACCCTCGGAAATTCCGAAAAACACTAAGCACTTCTCGGGGGAGCTAAAGCAGCTCCATACTGTAAAATTAGAAGGAACGTTCAACTCTACCATTTGAATTTCTGCCAAGGTACTTTCTGCGCTTGTGTTTCTCTTCTTCTACCCCTTGATGGCTGCTCCGTTCTGCCAGCCAGGATGGCACCAATGCCCTCCTTAGAAAGTTTCACGAATCTCCAACCCACTGTACGTGACATTTGCTATTGATAAAAAAAAAGTATAAAAATTAATAATTAATTTATTCGACGTTATATGCTTTCATAAATATTCTTTTTCTTTTCTTATAGCATTTTAAAAAATCTTAATTAACGAACGCAGGTATTCCAAGTCCAAGTAATCAGGATCTGCATCTTGTCAGTCTAGTAGCACTTCGGTGCCGCACTTGGACTATACTTAGCCGCTGGAACACGTTAACGAGTGTTTTATTTTTCAGGGCAGTGTGTTCTCCCTGCCTGACGTCTCGAGGATCCAAGTTCATCTCGATCCAAACCAGCTTTCAGTATTCAAGGCGTTACGGACTGATGAGAATAGGGGATGCGAGCACTAGACAGCCAGAGGGAGTATACAGGGGGAGGACAGCATTTTTCTACACCTTGTAAAACCCCGTATTATCCCCTTACGGGTGGAAAATTGGATTACGGGTGCGGATCGTCTGAAAAATTTTATCAAGAATTCCATATCAGTGGTATTAAATAAATTTAGTATAATTATCAATGCAATTATAGAAAAAGTTTTTCATTAAAAATTCGCAATAAATTAGCAAACTTACTTTTTTTTTTTCAAGGTTTCGTACTCCTGTACATTATGCGCACGGCAAAGCTTCCTTAAAGCATAATGGCATTTTCTACAGACACTCTTTGTTCCATGAGGGTAGCAACCCTCTTCGACATCCACCCCACTTTCTTTGCGTCGATCGATACCAGGATGCAACTCACGGTCACGACGTAAAACATTTTCGTTGCAGACTGTTCTGCAAGACATAAAAAAAAAAGAAAAAAAAATACAGGGTCACAGCGGTCTAAAAATTTGAGAATTTTCTTTTTCGTTCACCTGTACCGCAGCTGTTGTTATTGACTAAGAAGCAGATTTCTTAGGTTAAACAAAATGTACAAAGCATTCACAGAGCCAAGTAAAACTGTCCAAGATCCAAAAATTCGTAGCATATCAAACGAGGCGAGTTTACGTACGATGCAGTCTCCGTGTATCAGCCAGGAATAGCATCGGGACGCTACTCGGGTGGTAGGAGCGTTCAGCAGTTCAAGGTTAGGGACGCGGGGCGTCGGCACCGCGTGGTAGCGTCGGCGTGCGTCCCGACGCCCGAAATACATACCCCCCGACAGAGTATAAATACTCGAAGGAAAACCAAGAAAGAGAACGTCGAAAGATATTCGGTGCATCCCACTAACCTTGCACCAACTGCAGTTAAAAATATGAACTTATAGCGAGGGAGTTCCTTGTGGGCACGTGAAAGGAAAGAGAGTCGCGGAGTCACGTTCGATAATTTTTGAAAAATCCAAAAAAAATTATCATTCCCCTGTACAGCAATCGTCTCTTTCAATGATTACACGAAATTCTTGTCGGTTTAAGTAATTTAAAAAAATAGAATTTTTATCTAAATCGATTTTTTATCCACCAATTAATAAATAATTTTCACACAGATATTCTTTCCCATGGATATGTTTGCCTTGTTGATGCACGATAGTAAGAACGTGACCTTTGATGTACATGCACGGCCCACGATGTGTCGATGACACTGTGGTCTATTAAGATACCCCGAAGAGGTGAGTTTCAGCCTTTGTCTCGATCTAACCACGGCAGCCATTGAACTCGATCGTCGAGGACAACACACTTTGAACTATGCGCGCGCGCGAATAACTAGAATAACACGGATTCACGATGCAAACGTATTTCACGTATTGGTTCACTTTCTGAGGCCGAATTCGTGGAGGGACCGTTTGGTTATGTTAAAAACAAATTTTACATGTTCAGTGTATATATATATTGAATACAGGTATTATGCGAAATGATAAAAGTGTCAAGTAAAAATTGATAAAAAATTGTAAAAATGTGGAATGTCGGAATTTCGAAAATTTTTATATTTTTCAATAGTAGGTTACTATTTTTCATAAAAATTATATACGAATTCTTGGCTGCAGTTGCATGTGGAGAGCGATAAATCAAGACTGTTTTCTCGGCTATTATCTGGCTAGACAGAAGCAAACAGGAGATAGTAAGCATCGTGTTCTAATATATCGTGTAGACCGAATTTTCCATTCTCTATACGTATTCACGTATGCGTCCCTATTGTTCCCTGTTATCCATAAGCGAGGCAAAGGTCGCCCAAGTGATTTTTCGTTCGATCAGCCCAGGATGCACCGGAATTGCATAGTAAAAGAAAAAGTGCACCTTCCTCTGGTCATAAAAAATATGAACGTTAAGTAATTTTTCATGCTAAGAAAAGCGAGCGATAAAACCAGTAAAATCTCTAGGAATGCATAGATGTGTTTAAAGATAGAAGATGCTGCAGCGAAAGGTACGATGCACCTAAGTGCAGTCGGGTCAAGGCCGTATCCCTCGTGCGGTGGGTCGGCTGAGTCATTCGTGCAGAATCGTGCATTGCAGTCCCCGCAAGTGCATCGAACTCGATGACCGCTGCAGCTGCAAGCAGCCTCTCTGCCCTAAGACTAGAAGGCGGTGCAAGCTCGGGACTCGGTTAGCTCCGGGATTGCTCGGGCATCTCCGGATGCATTCCGCGTGCATCAACCCGAAGAGACCGCCCTCTAGAAACTACCGAGTGCAATGCCCAAAGCCGTACAAACTCCGTGACGTGCATCTGCTCCTAAATGATTGCGTAGCTCGGTGCAAGGACCACCCGCCATAACAAGAGATCACGTAAAAGCATATACAGCCAATGAAAATGCATTGCCCTCTTACGTCATCGGTGCTGCATTCTTTTTTAAATGCACACAACGCACGCCTATAACGATTCCCAAGCAAGAAAATTAAATGAAAAATACAAAAATCAAATTTACTCGAATATCACAAAAAAAAGGTGGAACTTTGAATTTTCGAATTTTTCGAAATTTATTTAACATTTTTTGCCTAATTTTTCAGCCACCTCCTACCACGTTGCGGGTTCGTTTGAGAAACCCTGAAGGGCCGACGCACCGTGCAGGGTGAACGCACTCGCCAGTTTTGCAGTACACGTATGTACTGTACGTAGGTACGTATCAAGATACACCAACTATGCACTATGGCGTTCCTGCACGCTATATATATATACATATATATATATACAATGTCTGCGTGACAGTGTGCTACGTAGCTGGCAGCATTATGAGGTCTCGCCTGAAATGGAATAGTGGAGTCGAGAGAGTAGAGCCAGCCATCACACTGCACAATATATAACCTAAACGTACGTATAGATAAACGTATTACATGGGGTACCGTGCCCATAGCCCCATACGTTTAAACCATAGGGGTTCAGCGTCCCCACACAAGGCCGCAGGGGGGCACCGGCCCACTGAACCAATTGCGCCACTTTTATCCTCCTCAGTTCATTTTTGCCAGCTTTTATTACCCGTAAAGCGTCTTTCGCGTCCCTAAGCATAACGTACCGCGCGTCAAGCTACTGGAACACAACGGCCCGCTATAGCCAACCTGATAAACGGTGTCACTGCTGCACGCGTGAAATTCAAATAAAAAACTATCCTACCTCGGTACACATATTTTTCCTGCTCTTATTAATTTCTTTAGCCACAGTTTCACGAACCCTTATCACCATAGCGAAACAAGACCTGGTAAAAGGAGACGTTTCCAAGACGATGACTCAGAAGACACATGAGTCAGAATGCAATCGATTCCAGACTACATATGCCTGTGTAGAAATCCATAAGAATCAATGGACACCATACGTTTCTTTTACCGTGGGTTTTATACGAGTAGGTGTATATCCAGGGTGAGTCACCGTGTTTCCATTTTGAAAATTGACCTCCGGTCCCAAAACGATGGGGATGATTTTCTTTTTTTTTTTTTTTTTTTTTTTTTTTTTTTTTTTTTTTTTTTTTTTTTTTTTTTTTTTTTTTTTTTTTTTTTTCATAGGGGATCATATTTTTACACGCGTAACCCATCCGGTCGGTATAAATATTCTGAGCTGCAGTACTTAATTTTTATTAATTACAGGGATACCTCGCGGTATTTTTATATCGATCGAAGGTGCTGATTCCTCCAGTGCATAATTAAGGATGATCAATTTTGTTAACGTAGACGCACGTCTGCCGTCCTGGCTGGCTGGTATTTGCGAACCCCGGGAAATGCGTTTGCGTTTGGGAACCCCCAGACTGGAGGGGATTGACCCAGACACCCCTTCCAGCAGACAACCCTCCCTCCGGTACGGCTCCGTTGCTTCTAAAACCCCAGCAGTCAAGGGATGGGCTGTATACCAGCCCTCCCTCCCTGCCCCCTCATCCTTAATAAAGCACCCACGCACGATGGACGCAGCATCGTACCTTCTGTGTATTATATGCAGAAGAAAAAAAAAACTGTTCCACGTAACTCCCAGGCGAATATTTTCATCCCTTAAATTTCCTTCGTAACTCTTTCTCGTCCTTTTTCACTTTTTTTTTTATACGTTACCTAATAACGAGTTGCAAGACTATGTAATCACGAGTCTTTATCTACGCAGCCAGCGTCCTACCCAACGGCGTAATCGCGTATAACGAGCGATAAACAAATTTCAACCCTCAGCGTGAAAAAAAACCGTGCAGATCCCCATGTAAAATAAATTGCGACCACACATAAACAACTCGTAATTCCTCCTTGAAATATTTGTCCATGAACATAGGGATGGGATCTGTAACCTCGTGGAAGCAAAAGTCTGCAAGAAGTCAGAGCCCTCCACTTCGTATCCTGAGCAATATAAAATTCCACAAGAGTTATTTTATTCGATTGGATAAAAAAAGATTGTTAATAAATAATTTGTTTTTAATTACCTTTAATATGCATCGGCCAAATGCATAACTCAGAGCATATTGATTGCAAGTGAACAAGTGCCGTATAAGTACTATGTTTCCTTGTTGGTATCTGCACTGTGTATAGCGAACAGGGGTTGCGAACCCCAGCCAGCCAGACAGACGTGAAAGAGGGTGACCCAGACGCCCCTTCCGCCAGGATGTTTGCAAGCCGTTCCCGACTGCCACATTGGATAGCGTTAGCAGGAACGTCCTATAGCGGTTACCATAGTTATCTTGAATGTACGTTCTGCTGCACTTGAAAAACACAATACGGATACTTGTAATAATAATAATATTTAAAGTATTACGAAACAGCAGATACCAGTGAATAAAGTTTCAGAGGTAATAGGAGTATACCGGTAGAGACAAGGGAAGTGAAATAAGGGTGAGAGAAGAGCCGCGTCGACGATGGAGACGGTGATGGTGGTGGTGGCAGGACTGGGTGGTGGTAGGTTGGCGGCCCTGGAGTTGCTGACCCGACGACCGCTATAACCTTGCGCCCCAATGCGAATCCAGTCGATGCTCCACACGTAGAGATGATTAACCGATCCTCAGGATTCTACGAAGCTTTCGTGAACTAGACTCTGGATGGTGAAATATCATCTGAAGATTTCTTGCTCTGTGATACGAATACATGGGAGTGATGCAAGGACGTTGGAGGATTGTGGAAATTGCGTCGGCGTCCGGGCGCCCACGTACTCCCTTGGTAATACGTGGAAAGATCAGAGTGACTCGAGCCAATTACTATTTGAGATCTGTATTACCTACGGAATTCCATGGATATGTATACTGAATATTCAGTTGTCATTCATTTTATATGTAGTATAATGGGATGTGGGAAGGTCATGGTGGATGAAATTTAACTTTTGCCTATAGGTATAGGTCTGTACATTAAGTGCAATCAAGGGAAGGATATTTTTGTATTTTTAGAAGTGATCTCTTACCTTTTTTTTTATTTGCACTTTGCATGAAAACTTTCCTAGGTATCCTTTAAGTTGTTTTCAGAATCACTGGGGATGATGGAAGTCGGTTGTTTTTCTGAGTGGCCTCGTGCTACGGGCACAGCGGGGTGCATTGAGTGTAATGGCGGACGAAAACGTGAATGCACGTTAAACAACCCCATACGTTGCAGCTTGTTAAAAATAGGCGACGGGAGGCGTCCCGACGGCAAGGTCACCCTACGTCTGGGTCAGGGCCCTCGGATAGATCAACAAACATCTATCCTTCAGCGCCAGCTATTTTCTTCCAGTTAGTCTCGATTTCTGCTGAGATTCTCCATGTGTATACTATTTGCGAATAGTTCGGTTATACTCGCACTGAGGGTCGTGCCGGGATGAAAACTCTCGTTGAAGGTAACACGGGTTACGTGACTTGTAAAACGTCACGGTTCAATGTACTGTACGCAATAGGGCAACGCCCTACGAGAGCGTTTAAATATGTGTATATAAATTGCACACCGATTACCATGTTTATCGCGGCCCACGCTAGAGCTTTGCACCCAGTCGAACGTCTTGCCAAGCTCTTTGAACTTGCAACAGAGAGTAACATGTTGTTCCATGCGCGTTTAATTTCTGGAATATTGTAGCAACTGTTTATAAAACTATCTTTTATGGACAGTCGATACAGAAGTGTTACCGGCGAATGGTAACGCGTGCTAAAAGATTTCTTAAGATAAAAGGACTAGTTATGCCCAGTTTCAAACAACTCGGAGTATCTTTATTGCTACGCTCTCTGGTGGATATTTTAGTAACTAATATAATTTATTAATTCAAACTTTTCACGAGAGATACCAGGCCTTTGGAAAGCTGGTGCATGAAGGTAGTGGGGAGAACAATGACGAGCCTCGTAGCTTCTTTGTTCCACTCGCTAGTTCTGTATTCATTGCTTCCTTCCTTTACAAAGTCTATACGCAAGCCAATCCGCAGCCTCGGCGAAATTTACGCACAGGAATATCACTGACGTGTCCCAAAAAGAACTACTTCTACGACTCATGATTAGTCTCGATCCCTGTAAAATTGCAGAAAGTTGATCAGTCATCGCGTATCCGAACGTTTCAAGTGTTGTGTTACGAGTGAGGAAGAGATAAAGAAGCCATGGCAGCGACGTTAAACACCTTTGTAAATTCCTTCAGTAACAGACTGTGAGTACGTGACGGGAGTCTCCTTACCCCATTACCGAAATAGCTTATTTGTTTACAAGGTCTTACTCATACGCGACATTTTTTTTTGGTAACGATACTGTTCCGCTTTCTCGAAAAATCTCATCTATTCGAATCTTATCGTACTGTTTGTCTTAATATCGATGATATAATTTGATATCTCAATAAAACTAGTGACGTAACTTTTGCAACGCATTTGCAATGTAAATTTTCTATGTTGCAATTTATCACATTATATGTGTTGTTTTTTCTTCTCAGGGAAGCACCAGTGAGACAGCATTTAAAAAATGTTTATGGTTGTTTGGCATTGACGACTGTGTCCGCAGCTGTGGGAGCTTGTGTACATTTGTACACAGACTTACTGCAATCAAGCTTGCTTACGACCCTAGGAGCTCTAGGAGTTCTAATGGCACTGGTGTCCACCCCAGACAACGGTAAAAATCATGGACTGCGCCTGTCATATCTCTTGGGATTCACATTCCTATCTGGTCTTGGACTGGGTCCTTTGCTGAAAATAGTCATCAGCATTGACCCTAGCATCATCGTGACGGCTTTGATGGGTACGTCTTACATGCAACCTTGTTTTGAACTGATTTTAATATTTATGTATTGTTTGTGTTTCAGGAACTGCCGTTGTCTTTGTCTCCTTTAGCATTTGTGCCCTTTTGGCTGAACGAGGTCAATGGCTATACTTGGGTGGCACCCTGATCAGCATGTTAAACATGATGTTGCTGTTCTCACTTGCCAATCTGTTTTTGCGTTCAACCTTGATTTACCAGGCACACATGTACCTTGGACTGTTTATGATGTGTGGATTTATCATTTACGACACACAGCTGATTATTGAAAAAGTCCATATGGGCAATAAGGACTTTATCAGTCACTCTCTTGATCTCTTCATAGATTTCATTGGAGTGTTCCGTCATCTTCTTATTGTTCTCACTCAGAAGGTACATAACTAAGTACAATTTTTTTAATGTCTCGAAAACAAAGTGAAATCCGCGTCCTCACTTAATATACTATATCAGTTATTGGATTAACTTATGTTTTCTCTTTCAGGAGCAAAATCGTAAACGTAAAGATTAAGAAGAGAATGAAGAGGGGATTGCGTCGTCACAGCATTTGAATAAATTCATAAACTAGAGGTCTTCATCTATCCTATCCATACATAGCTATGCATATATAGATACATATGTCTATTCTATTGATTCATGAAAGAAAAACATAATATGAAACTATATTTACTACAATAAAACTTACTGATAATAGAGGTTACAATGGATATTAAGGTTAAGAACAAAAAAAATTCATTCGAAAAGAATCATGAAAAAAAAAAGTTAATTTATTAATTATCTCTTTCTCATTGTCTCATCAATTCTTTGTAAATTGAAACTCATTCCTTTTTTTTTTTATAATGAAACAAACATTCATCGAGTCTCGAGGCTTTGTTTTTATCATAAGAATTTGAAAGTTCCACTACTGTGTTTGATATCGTCAGAAGCTGGGAGCGTTTTACACAGTCATGTTCTCCCTCCCCAGTACCGAAGAGGAACCATCATAAATTTATATGCCTACAACAGACATAATTATTACAAACGTTTTTCTTCTTATTGGCAAAAACACTGTTATTATCTAGTACTAATAATAATTCATACCGATAATTGTCACGTTTTTCGGCATGCGTAACCGGTGAATTTCTCGAAAAATTAACATTCTCCAATTTATGTCAGCCGTTATGTCGTCCCGCACAGTTTATCCATTAGTAGACATTTTACTGAGTCGAAGCTTAAGCCACTCATAGAATATCATTTCCATTTTAAAGTCATCTTGAAATCCTTTCCGTTTGGAACCTTTCATTGATATTCTTCGATCAAACTTCATCTTGCTTGGTATTCCTACAAACGACTTTGTTAGTTTTTCATATTATCATTCAAAGAAGCTTCAAGCTGCAAACTTACGAAATTTCGAGTAAACTTCTAAAGCGCCGTTAAAAAAATATGGAAACGTATTCTCAAGGACCTTGAGGGTGACTTCAATGTCCTCCAGGATGCCTACCACGGGACACCAACGTAACACATTCGTTTTAGCTTGTTCTAGAGCCCAGCTGCTATTTCTTTGCCTAAAAGTCAAAGTGAATTAAAATAGACCTTGGTCTCTAAACTAGTTACTTTAGTTCTATTTAGTGTATAGCATTCGCTACTTTTTCCCACGATCATTTCTTGCGTAACTTAGCTCAACCTGAAAGCCACCAGAGACTTCGCGATAGGAACACGTACCCACGTCGAGAACTTTCGAATGAACGATGGCCGCTATTGCGCAATGCTTTAATATATACATGCATACAGTACTTTTGCATTAGTCAAAGTTAGTTCGAAGAGTCTCGTTAGAATATATATACAAGTATATTGTGCATATAAATTTAATGAAAGTATATTTACGTGCAACGTGGATCCTGTCCGCAGAAATGCAATATCGATCCATGTCTTGTCTCTCCTGGTCTGAAACTTTTGTATGTGGAACAGACAAAATGTTTATTTTTATTTCTTACATTACCGTAAAGGCTGCAGGGCGTTGTTAAGAAAATTTAAATTTGTATAAATAAAAAACAATACCTTTTGAGGTTTCTTGGATCTAGCGGATATCGCACCAGTGATATATACGTAGGCGATTGTCTGCCAAAAGCAGAAAAATTCAAAAATCGTACATCACCATCAAAACTTAATGGTACAGCCTCTTGTCGGATGATACTGGTGATCTCTTCGACCAGCAGTTCCTGTGAAAATAAAAATTATTCATTTTGATGGCTATCTGTTCAGTCCTGACGAATAGCGGGTTGCCTATACACAGGCGTAATCGTTCAATATCAAAGCACGTGGGGTTGGGGAATAATTGTTGTTCTCTTAATGCCAATCGTTTATCTCAATAATGATAATGACTCGAATATAAACCATATATAACAAGTAATCTTTCATATACGTAGAGTATTTGATTAATCTAAAACAATGCATTGTGAAAATATATTAATAATATTTAATATTTTATTATATTCAATGCTCTTAGAAAAAGAGATAGAACGCAGGGTATAATCACTTTCACCTATGGTCAACGCACTTTGCAGAAACTATAGCATATAGAGCATATAAACTGACAGTCTCAATTCGTAATGAAATTTACTATACAAAAGTGTATTAGAGATTACCAGAGGCGGAGTCTGTATAACATTTCTTCCTGTCTCTCAGGAGCGGCGAGTAATTGTATCAGGGAGTATTGCTAAATGGCTGAACAATATGAATACAATATAGTAGTGTAACACAAGCTTGTACGAATCGTTTATTTCGTATATTCCAGCACGTTTCGTAATCGTGTCTATGAGTAAGGAGGAAAGAAACTTGACACGGTTACCTGTTGGAGGCTGGTAAGAAGTCCGTCGTCTCCTGGTGGCAGTCTGATATGCTTGAATGCATTGTAACCCTGAAGACGTTGTAGAATAAGCACAAGGATTTCTGCGCCGGCTCCAGGTACCCGGGTCAACATCAGGACATGGTCATTCTTCTCAGGAGGTAGATTCCCACGACCTCCTAGTTCAGCGAGCGAAGGCGTGACGTAGCGATGAGTCTGTTTATAAAAGAGATAAAATGGATGCTTTAAGTAATCATCGATCGTGCCATTATATAGTTTGTTTATTGTAAAATTGTGGATATGCATCTACTGTCATTAGAAGGACTACCATTCTTGGATGGTACGAGAGGAATTCTAAGATTACTGCCATTTACGATTCTGGAGAAAATGAGGTCGCGTGGAAAACAGCTTTCACGAGTAATTATCCTTATCTAGTATGTATGTAGGTTCAAAGCGATTTTCAGAAACAGGGATATCCTTCACCTGTTGCGGATCATTTCCCGTGTAGGATGAAACGGTTGATTCTGGGTTCCTCATAGAAATGCTAACAGGAAGGTATCCCGAGTCGTTAGTTGTTATCACGTTGACAATGAGAAGAGTGAACGTCAGTGAAATCAAGATCACTATGATGATAGCGCGATAAGAACGCATTTTTGTCGTAAATTTATTGATCCTTTCGATTAGCGAGATATCGGTAAGGATTCGTGCAAACGGAGTCGAGTCCGTCGTACAACTGACGTGAATGTTATTAGGTCAGACTCCACCGACTCTACCCGAGACCAATTGGTCCCCACGTCTTCTCGCGCTTCTCCCTTCTCCAGTTGAGGAAGACACAGAGGAAGTGGTACCGAGCGAGAGAAGATTGCTGTAACATTATAATAAAGATAGTTAGTATGGTTGTCGCTAGATGCTGACTATTGACCGGCCGGCAATCGGTTCGCAGTTGTGGTGGCGCAACCAGTCCACGTGGTAAAATACTGTAGCCTTCGAACATTCTAGTTTATTTGTAAACAGTTCCTCGCGGAAGATGGACGTTTACGACAACCGAAGAAAGAATTGGGAGGACTTGGACGTTACCCGGGAGGAGATTGAGAGCCTTACGGAGTGCTTGAAGAAGGAAGAGTTCCGGAAGCTATTGATTGAATATGCTGAGGAAGTAACTGACCCCGATAATAGGAAGATTTACGAGAAGGAAATTACGCAGTTGGAGAAGGAGCGGGGCGTCGACGTTACGTTCGTTAACCCAGAGCCGGGTTACGTCATTAAGACCAGTATCAACGGCGAGAAGAAATGCTTCGTTAATATTAGTAAGAGTGACACTGTAGCGAAACCTACGAGTCATCCATCTCAGGTCGAAGGGCATAGAGGATTACAATGGTCCATTCCGTACACGTTAGTACCACCGCGCGAAGATTTTGACAAAAAGAATGTCCGTTGCACAGTGTTTGATGTTGTCTTTCATCCGGACACTCTTTATCTCGCCAGTAAAAACGAACACTTTCGAGATATCGTTAACAGCACTGCTTTGGATGGGGTTGAGAATAATTTCAAGGTGTGTCAATGATACAGAGAACACCTTTTCTGTTAGTATTCAAGAGGGTACCTTTGGAGTAAATAATATTGTCTTTTTCAGGTGAAACTGGACAGGAAGAACCTGAAGTTTCCAAAGATGAACTTCAAGGGTGTTACTCAACCTACAGTTATAAGGAAACCTTCGGAGGCTCCGTCAAAGGAACCTTTAGATATGGAACCTGAAATCTATCAAAAAATAATGGCCAGTTACGATGAGAACCGTGATAGACAACTAAATCAGGAAGAGAAACCACGTTCAAGATCACCTCCACCGACAACTTATTTCAAGAAGAATGTGTCAAACTCTGAGAACAGCAATTCCAGCTACACTGTGCCAAAGTTCACGATAAAACACAGATCCTGCATAGAATTGAACGAGTTTGAAAACCATAGGAACGCAAGGATGAATTGTACAATACCACAGAAGTTGGTGATCGTCATAGAACTACCCCTTCTAAAGTCAGCAAATGACGCTTCTCTAGATGTGCAGGAACGTTCACTCTGTTTAAGAAGCGAGAAGCCAGCCAAGTACCTCTTAGAATTACCACTACCTTATCGCATTAATGCAGAAGGAGGCGAAGCAAAGTTTGACACCAAACATAAAAAACTTACCATTGTCCTTCCTGTGATTCGTACAGTAATACCATTGCGTGATAGCATAGAAGATAGTGGCGTGGACACCGATAATGGAAGTCCACCACCTTGTTCAAATGATAATGATCGTTTAAACGGTTCCGTGTCTCCATCTTCCCAAGATAGAGAAACTGCGAAAGCGCCTTTGATTAGCGATTTGATTGAAGACAGTGCAGTGTTCAACGATAGAGCTTTACGGACTAGCGATTCCGACAATTCAATAATTTCTTTTATGGACCCTAACGTTAAATATTCCTTACCGCCTTTTACTTGCAATCTATATGACAATCTCCTAGCAATTACTGTTAATGTGAAAAACGTTGATCCCGAGTCTATTCGTCATAGAACTCTGGATAATGATTCTGGCATCCACGTTCTCTTGACTTCTATCGGTGCAGGATTTTATCCAGTCTGCTATTCATTATGCCTTAAGATACATGACCATTCGGTAGATCCGACCAGTCTCACGGTTGAACCTTGGGACAATAACGTCGTGTTTACACTTTCTTTAAAAAATTCGAATGACATAGGTAGTTACAGCGTAGGCCTGAACGAGGAGTTTATGGAACAGAAAGATCTGCCAGCGGCGACGTCCCTGAAGAAGAAGTTCGACGAGCTTATGGTAACAATAGAACGAGTACTAGGAACTTTAGTATATTATTTAAGATTCTTCAGTATATTTTATTTGATTTATTTCAGGTTGCCACTGAACCAGAGACTGACCGAAGAATCGAGGTAATAGCCGAAGGGGACGATGTCGTGGTAAATATTTCTCCGAAACATATTGATTCTGACGAGGAGGGTGAAACGGGAGACGAACACATGAAAAGAGAACACAGGAAACAGCATCTGACAAAGTCAAGATCTGTCTCAGAAAGCAGTGGAGATGAACTACCCAACAGTGCTTGCAGTACGAGATCCAAGGGCATCCTAAAGTCTCGTAGGACACATGGATTGTCCCGATCGGTATCAGAGTCCAGTTTCGACGATAGCGCAATGCTTGCTTCTTCAACTGATCTGCATTATGATTCTGTACACGATTTTAATTCAGAATCCGATTGCTCGAGTTTTAAGAAGACAGTGCGATTTAACGACGTGGTGTCACGTCAATTATATAGGTGAGTATATCCTCGAAGAATCCATTTTTTATTTACAGCTATTATGGCAAGCAGGATATTCGATGTTCCTGCTTCGCAGGTCGAATTCCAGCATTTTGGGACAGCGCAAGAAGAATCAGCGTAAGTTGAAAAACAAGAAAAGAGCCCACGAGCGACGTGTGAGCGAGAGTGAAAATTCGGAGACTGAGGAGAAAGATAAGTATAAGGTCAACACGAAGGAATCTTCAGAGTGCTCGGATGGTCCCGAAACTGTCAAGCCAATCCTGAATCGTGATAAGTTATCAGAACATCGTAAAACGGCCAGTATGGAAATCGATGCGCGGAAGAACAGTACAAATCCTATACACAAGTGCAAACGTAGCAACAAAAGTAAAGAGAACGACGAGACACTGTGCGATGCGGATAAAGAAAACACTAAGGATATCGTTAAGACAGAATTCAAGAATGATCTTATATTTGATCTTGATATGTAGATGGACGTAATTCCCTCTGTTACGATAACGTAGTTTACACTCTAATATTCCCCACCACTACCGTACATATAGGGACGATATCTTTGAACGCGTTTCTTTACACAGATTTTACCGAAGCGATCAATTTTCAAAATAATATAGTTCTAGATTCAAGATTCCGCTTACTGGCACATCCGGCTAGTAATCGTGACGTCTTTTTAATAGCGATTCTCACCACGTAGGAGGATCTATTTTCGCGAATCGGTTTTGATTCCACGATCAGGTTGGTTTTTATGAGAAATTTTTTATAGTTTCATACGTCGATATACGGACCTATGTTATACAACATTAATTTGTACATACGGATGAATACTTAAATTATACGGAAGAAAAAGAATACTAAAATCATGCATTTATCAGAAATTTTTACATCGAATCGATAATAGTCGAGGAATCGAACCGCAGAAAAAAACTAAAGAAAAGTACTTATCCGATACCCAAAATCTACTTTCAAAAAGATAAAAGTCTCATCCCGCGATACATAAAGTTTAAAGAAAAGTCGTAGAATAACAATAATAAAAAAATGGCGCGTATTCAATCATGTACTTCCCAGGGGACGACAAAAGATTTTTTTTTATTTAATACGGTATACTCTTGTTCCTATTGTATTAAACGAGTGGTCACCAGATAAATAAAATATCACGTTGAAAACGTTAAAAACTATTTACCATGTGATACCCACGTCACCGCTTCTGGCGGGTGCCAAGGGCTGTAAAATAAAATTCCCTATCCTCTCTCCCTTCCTTTCTTTACCATAGAAGATGTATTGTGTGCGCCATTTAAAAAAGTGGCACTTCGTGCAACCACGTACCAAGCCCCGAGGGTTGGGAGTACCTGGTGGCACATAAAGGTGGTAAGCAAGCAGCCAGGTCGATAAGTCGTCCAGCCCACGAAACTGTGGGTCACAGGGGATGTCGTACCACCTCACGGAAGATTAAGCCAGTGAAAATGATTTAGCCCCGATGATGACGTAAACGATTTAGTTTACAACGGCACACGATGCTAAACAATATAGACGTTTACTATTGGACGTTCGTCAGAATGATTTATCATTCCGACATCCTTCCTAGCAACCGGATAAATCGTCATTTCCATACGCATCGACGTATTGATTGACGACGCAGACCCAGTATTCACCTACATAGAACGTCCTGACGACTGCGTCCACGAATCGTTCGTTATTCTTGAGACCGTCCAAAACGACGTCTGACGATTTTTGTTTCTTGAAATTTTTACCACGCTGGGTCAAGCTAACCCCCTTGTATTTCAAGAGAACATTTAACAGAGACACTGACCAGACCTGGTGCAAAGTCAGGACGGCAGTAACTGTCTCAAAGAAAGAATAAAATAATACCTCAACGCTCACCTTTACGCAACTCTTTACAGATGTCTAAAATCACAGGGTACCGGATGAAGTCTTCCCGTGACGTAGTCCTGCCAGGGAACTAGCTGATAATAAAGGTATATAGGAGCTAAAGTAAACCAGGGGTACCAGTGGTTATACGTGACGGTACCAAAGGAGCACAGTCGGGTCAGAGAGGAGGGTGGATAATTTTTGCGCGATCTATATCTGGAAACGCCTACAGGTTGCGCTGCTATTCACGGGGTACAAGCACGCGAATACAGTCATCGACCTCTTACAGTAGGCTTACAATACTAAGGAACTGACCTGGAGCAACGTTTCATTCAGCCTATCTCGAGGAAGCCTACATGGTACACCATCGTCACACTTTTGCGCCTTAACTGGTTCACTGCGGACAATGTTGCGCTATTGGCATTACACGACCGAAGCGATATTTATCGCCAGAGAATATACGGAGCATAGAGAAACGTTGATGACTGTTGGATATTGGTCGATATAAAGGAGCGTTTACAATGTTAAGAATATTTATTGGTTTTCTGTGTCATTTTCATATTTCTAATATTCCATGTGTACTTTTTTTATATAGCTGTTATATTGCTATCCAATATTGCTCCAATGCTCTTGTGGCACCTACCGGCACTCTGGATATCCAGATCGATTCCTCGTTGGAATGGTTTGCACGTATTCGTTTCGCTGGTTATGGTTTTACTCTAAATGTTACTGCTGCGGCAATCTCCAATCGGCGAGTACATATCGGTATAGTATAGCTGTGTTACTGATGGGAAAGAGAATTGGGAGGAAGTGGAATAGGTGGCGGATGGTGTGAGCAAACACGAGAGAGATTTCTAGAAAATATCGAGGGGACATACTATTGTATTTTCATAATATCCGTAATATTGTCGCATACACGTTCACCTTTATATCGACAATATAAAGAGGGCTCACTCACGAACAGTACCATTTTCTTCCTGAGACTTTTATATCCCGTGAGAGTGGCTTTACTTGGTGGTTATTGGCGCTTGTGATTCTGGCGTCTTGGAACGTTAATCGATTATCCATAATTCGTCTTTCCAATCGCCTCGTTTGCTTGGAGTAAATTTATAAAATTATATTAAATCGTTCTAATGTGATCGAGCGACCGGGTTCTCTCTGAAAGGACCTTTTGTTAAATATAATTAACCACTCACTGTATAATCCATACCCCACTGTATTGCGAGAATGATCTATTCATGGTAGTTCACAAGTATCTGCATTGAATTCACAAAAAAGGTAAGGGTACCGGAAGTACTCAACGAAAGTTGAAAGTAAGAATTCGTGCTTCTAATAAAAAGCATAGTAAAAGGTGGTGAGAACGTTTTTCAGAATCATGACCTTTGACTCGGCTAAAATCATCTCCACTGTAACTCCAAGTCACTCCCTGAAAATGACAGTTGGATTTTTATAAATTTCTCTATTTTGTGGTAGCAATGTAAACAAAAGAAAGTGTAATGAAACCTATTGACACTACAAGAGGATGGGCGCTTGCGTCGCGACGTACCTTTAGCAGGGCTAGAGAAGTGAGTGTCACATATCTCCCGCAGTTTCCCACATGTTGCGCTTGGATGGTGGGGCGCAAGTCCGCCAGGAGCCCGGGCCATCAGGATAGGGCATCTTTCCCCTCGTTTCGACGACGAGTTAGTTACGCGGATGCCATCGGACGGTTCGTGTGTCGCACTGGTGTTCACCCTTAGCTTAGCCAGGACGTCAACGATATTCAATTCTACTTTCGAGAAAATTCATTCCCTGGATTTGGTAATCATAACAGTGCTGCGCGTACCCTCGTGATACATTTCTGTGCTCGTAGTGAGTGACAAGTGAACGAGGATGAGGAGACACTGAGGATCTTCGTATATCAAGAAAGGTAACGTTGACAGACATTTTTATACCAGCATCTCATAACCCTAAAACACTTAATGATTATTTATTGCAAGGTAAAAGCGTACGTTCCAAGCACGCTGTGTTATTTGATGGGAGAAAAACTAATTTTATAACCTCAAAGAGTACTTTGTTTACCGTGACAGCGGGGATACGGAATTTATCTTTTTCTTATGACACTTACGTTTGGGGTTTATGTCGCTATCGTTACGCATGGTTGACTGTAGAGGAATGTGTAGGTATCCCGGGAATTTTCCTGGTTGCAATTTATTTTATTGGGTCAGGAAAGGTACGATCGATCTTGCACCTTCGATTCTTCTCCCTCTTCACTCCAATTCACTGTCACTATCCGTTTCTCTGATTCTTCGCCACCTTTTATCACTCTATTTATTTTAATTGGAATAACTGTAAACAGTGACCGATCGAATGGCAGTTGCTTGTCTGATCGATCGAGGAGAGCATTACTAGCTATGTGTGTTTAGTCACATTGGATCTTGTGGGGAGTTTAAAAATCATCCTCATCCCTACTCTACTCGCTATCCCGGCCGATACGTTTTATTTTTATTTGCAAAATATAATTTTGGACAAGGGCCATGCCGCGTGTTAACACGCCTCATGCTTTAGTAGTGAAGATTAGTCGTTTCATGGCATCCGCGTGAAATGGATGTCATGCACCGCAATAGTGAGTTCGACAGTGAATAAAATATATACACAAGTGTCCATGAGTCCACGGTGATATAATCGGAAAATATGAAAAGACTAAGTTTGTATACTTTTATGAAACTTTGAATTAATTCAATTGATTAGCAATTTTTAATGGCTCTTCAATTTCTTCTAATATTCTATATCTGTATCCAATAACGTGAAAACTTCGTAGACTCGATAGCTTATCTCGCGAATGATGAAGTTCCCGTCGATAACCGACATGGCTCTGAACTATTGATCAACCTGGCCAAACTCCTCTGACACTATGTAACTTCAAAATCCCAACCGATCACTGGATGAATCTCTATATTTCTGAAATTGACCAAACTATTAATTCCTTGGCTCCATTGTTTACCTGCTCCCAAGGGAAACTCGAGCAGGATGCTTGAGCTTACAGCTAGTCAGTCAACGGAAGCTTTTCAAACAAACAAGGACCGTCGGGCACTCGATGTGAAGTGAAAATGCGCTTTGAAATTTCTTGCCTAGCAACGAACCGTATTCCGTATGCATGGTTAAAAGCACGTGCCGTTAGAGGAGCATATAAAAGAAAGAAGACAAAAAAGTGATGAGTAAAAATGAAAATGAAAAAAAACGAGGAAGCACTACGCGAAGTACAGTACCATACAAAGATTCCTGCTCGCTGGTTTCCTGACACAAAGAACGATGCCGGAGAAAAATCAGCAAGCCTCGACGGAAAATTGTCGGGGACGTAATTTTATTTGGGCTCGTAGCGTTGACTCGTTTGTGTACATAGGCCATGGCTTCGATTAACCTCTTTTCCGTGTAAACCTATGTACACATTACGTGTGTACTGTATATCGTTCTAGCTGGATGTTTTATATTCTCTCACCTACTTTGTTCGTCATGATTTTATTTTTGCGGAGTGACATGCATCCGAAATTCTCAGCAGATCCTTGCTACATAAATAATATCATTTTCATTTATCCTCCAGGTCGGGGCGCCTTAAGGCGCGGCGGGGCGGCCCCAATGCCGGCCAGGAAGGGCCTCCTCGCTCCTCAAAACACCTTCCTCGATACTATAGCCACTCGCTTCGATGGAACCCGTAAGTACCCTTTTACCATATTGCTTAAGTGTACGAAAACTCTTGAAAATTTTATCCACGCATCGCGGTAGGATACAATTTTTTGAAAAGTGTAAAAATGATTTTTGATCTAACGAATAAAGAAAAAAAAGAAAAATGAAAGAACTCTGGTTACGAAATCGACTCACCTTAATTCTCATTTTATGAAGTCTCATTAAGGCGGATAAAATTCATCCTGATCTACCGGGATCGTTTCGTAAAATCGTATTACACAATATTACCTTTCGGCTTACACAGAATATTTCTCTTTATAAATCGCCTTTTAATCCCCAACGGATAAATTCGGAATGGGCCGGAAAGGCTTTTGGATTTCTCCTGAATACATAACACATACATATATATACATATGGAATAGCTGTCTATGATATATCCTCGGGGAAGATTATTCATGGATTACATCTAAGGATTATTTTGCATGACCTAATGGAATGACCAACCGAACGACTGACAAACTGCTTGGCCGTAGAAAACAACCGATCGGCTTTTGCCTAAAGCCATACGCAATACGGATAGACTTATTTTTCATTATCTCTCGTATACGATATCGCACGCGCTAATGTTTGCTCGGGAATCTGATGAATCGAACAGATGGTACGCGAAGTGACGTATCTGATGCAAGCTATTGTTAACGTAAATATTAAACCCTCTTCGTCGCTCCCTTCTAACCGATCAGAAATTCCCTGATTACGTCACAACGAAAATTTTCGATCGTCTACAATTACAACTCATTCCCTTAATTCCCAAATTTTATTTCATCCCCAACAACGACCCTTCGTAAAAACAAAAATTACTGTGACTTTACCTACCCAGACGTTACGCACGGCCCTCGAAAAGTCATGCAGGTCACCGAGAGTCGTTAGGTGGACGTATCCCCAAACGAAATCACGATAAAATCATAGCCGGTTAAATCAATATTTTCCTCGTTTCATTAATCATGAATGCAACCTTTGTTTTGGCTGGAGAAACGAAGCGCTAGAAAAAAAGAGACGCGCTAAAGACGAAAAGTAGAACGGAAAATCCCCAGATACCCTATTTTTGAATATTATCAAAAACTTTGTTGTTGCTCAAAAATAGAACGTGAACAATGAAAGTTGTCAGGAATAATTTGAATGGTGTAAGCAAACCTCGGGGGGACATCCTCTCGACGAAATTCACCAGGCGGTTTCGAAGGCAAACCGATCATAAGAAGGAACACTCGATGATCGACATCATCGCCGGAAGTGGTTTTTACAAGTTTTTCTTGGTGATTTACGAGCAGCCTATTACGACGTGTCGAAGATGAGACTTCGCAGTGGCAGTTGAACGTATACCAGAAATACTAGACGAAATTGCCAGGCTGTTTCAAACAACTTCTAGACAAAAGATTTTCTTATCTACTCCCCCCTCCCCCCCCCCCCCCCCC
>NW_014333664.1:1930929-1948465 GCF_000341935.2 Cephus cinctus | reverse complement strand
GGCCCCTGTTGCCACGGACGGCGCCGTTGCTCCCATAAAAAAAAAATAAATAAATTCATGGTAAAACCTATAGAGAGTCACCTTGGAATCCCTCCCGAATAGATGACTAGCACTCGATGTCTTTTTTTCATCACTTGTGGAACGCGGCTGCTCTAGCCGCACGCAAACGTCGACGAAGAAATGTGCAATGAAGTCGAGCCATTACCGTGGGGCAGGGGAAATATTCGCCGCGATATCGATCCATCCCCTAACCTATTTCTATCGGATTAATAGTAGCGGATGCCAATGAACTCTGGTAGTTCTAGTTAATACCGTGGAGCAACAGCGACTCTATGACAATATAACAGTGTTTTGCGTATAATTTGTTCGCAGTGAGGTCGCCATTGGGAATGACCGTACTGGAACGTATTAATACACGAGAAAGATAAATATATTCTGCAATCAGAGAAAGCAGACGAAGTAAAAGCGTAGATAAGAAGGGATGAAAAGTACTCGAGAATTCCTTACTTTAACGAGGTCATCGAGTCGTTGTTGTCTCGGCGTCAGCTTAGGAAAGTCGAATATAGTTTACAGTGGCTGGAGAAATCGAGTCGCCCCAAGTGGACTAGGGATGGCAGTTTCCTGTTTAATTGGCATCTAATAGTAAATGTGACCTAGGGGGATGCTGATTCTCCCAGTGCTTCAAGTCATCTTCTCGAGGGAGTAGCAAACAGGCCGGTTAATTAGGTTGACGGGACTGGGATGATCTAGTGACGGTCCTTTGTCCTTATCCTGGGTAACCTTTTGTCCTCCTTCAAATTGTATCTCTGATAACACTTGACGTATACCACTAGTAATGTACGCATTGTATATGAAATTTATGTATTTTCTTTTGTATCCTTTACTCTGGTGTAAATTTAGTACCGAGCATTTAACCTGTGTTATTTTAACAGTTTTGAATACGGTTGCTAGTCGTCGCTGGACGTCTAGTCACGGTTGGCGGTTGACAGTCCGAAGCGTTAAGTACGGCGGACTCGCGAAAAACTTAAAAAAAAGACGGACATCACTTGTTAAAAAGCATTTTCACCCGAGATACCTATGCCTTAAGTTGTAGTATTTTTAGACACGTACCGAGTGTGCTGGCAGCCTGCCAACTGGGCTAAGGGATAGTTGACAACTGTTCAAACAGTCGTTTGTCTTTAATATCATACCGCCGCTGACAATGTGTGTCCGGAGTCACAGACAGACTGTCTATGAGAAAGGGGCGAGTGACGCGACCGCCTCGAGCTGAGATGCGCTGGGATTTTTCTTGCCCTTATCAAAGACATTCTCCCAATTTCTCGAAATACTGAGCATTCTGATGTATTTTTTGTTTCTTCTGACAATACTAACGAAAGAGTTACGATAGTCATTTATTTCCATGCAATTTACGAAACGGTTTTTGATGTAGGTGGTAGAGGTGAAAGATTGAATGAGAAAAAGAGCTCCTCAGAACTCCGGATTCGTTTTTCTCGCGAGATTCATTAATTTCTTTTTGTCATCCCCTTTATCCTCGGACAACCTTCGAAAGGTTCTCGATCTCGTCATCCCTTCGCTTCATGCAGCGCCCATACAAGGTATTTTTAATGTATGACAGAATCCATAAAAAAATATTTATCAAGACCTTGGGGGGCCTGTAGGTTATGCAGGGGAGAGGGGTAGTCGTAGAATTAAGTAAATTAACCGAATACAATGATCTTTATTTAAATATATAAATATACATGAAAATTTTTCACGTATGAACGTTCATGAGAATTTATCAGACTGTAATAACATCCAACCCCATTCCCGTCTTTGGTACACATTGGTCACTGGTACCGGCCACCCGAAATAATGATAGCAATTAATAGTCGCCACGTAAAACCGTTACACGCCAGTAAATAAACAGCCCGAAGTAGCGTAAACATCCTTACCCCATTAGCAGCAGCATCCCCTAAATGTACCCTGCGAATTCTTGACTCGCCCTCGTTCGTAATATTAAAATAAACGAAAAATTCCGTCACTGCTGACGTATAGGAATCGCGAAAGTTCCACCCCTGTCATTTTACCCAACAAAGTAACGGGGTCTCGCGAACTGAGTTACACGCGCCCTTAAACGAATGAAATTTCATTTTCTATTTCATTTTCATTCGAGTCCTCGTCGGGGTCATGGTTAAAAGGTGGCGAAATTCGTGACGGGCATTCTTTCCCAGGGATATGACTCACCCTGTCGTTTCCAATGTGAAATTGTTCCATAACGTCTAGGAGCTTCGATAGAGCGAAGCGAGAGACTGTCTGTCTTCAAATTTTCGTTATTGACAATCGTTAGGGTCGATATGGTTCGTGACGCCCTGCGCGTGTAAGCCTGTATGGTTTATATGCTATCGTTGGCTGCTTGTTATCTTGGTAAAACGTTATGACGTTGGCTGCGTTCGATGTCGAAATCTCGTTTCCGTAACGGTCAATCGAATTTCCATCGTAACGAAGCGCGTACACGAAGGTGCACGTGCATAGGTATATATACGTATATCGAAAGGCACTAGCAGCCGACGCGTCGTGTCGCTCGGTCGTTCGAGCGCTTTGAAGACTTAGGCTTAATTTTAGCGAAGCCAAAACCTTCGGCAGTGTTTATACAGGGTGTACCACGACTCTGAAGTAAGCTTCGAATCGTAAATAGAGTAACGCATAATGTAAATATAGTAGGAATATCAATTTAAAAGTCATTGCTTAGGTAGAAATTTCAAATCGGCAAGTCACAAGTAATAGCGTGGAAGAACTCGGAGTGTTGTTTTTCTATACAATGATTTAGCATGGGACGTTGTGACGAATCGGTTTTAAAATATTTTAAGTATCTCGTCGTCTCGCGTGTCAAGTTCCGTGTCTTAGCTATAGGCCCTTCTTCCACGTGGAAGTTTCGTATCCTCTGACTCTGCGCTTTTACATTCTTCACCATGGTTGCCTCTATAATGCGCTCCAGGTACCTGAGGCTCGCAACGGTTTTTCAATTTAATTCCAGCACGCCTCGCTGAGCATTTGTTTCTTCGACAGGACGTTAACTTTCGCAGAACGTAGCAAAGTCTTGACTCTGTTTTACCTCGTCTACCGGCGCCAACGCCGGAGTCAAATTTTCAGGTTAAGGAGGTTAGGTCGAATAAAGGAGAAAAAGGAGACAGCGTTATCACGGTCGTGGCGCTGCAGGATGAAACTGGTGAATGAGTAATGTATAGGGTAACCAAGAAAAAGGGGAAGAAAAAAAGGACGAGAAAGGATGTTTTATTTCATTAAGTTTTTCATGCTCCCCTCGTTTCAATGAATCGGTAATAATTAATGTTAATTAATGGAAGATCGAAAGGAGTCGGTAACTTATCGATACCGCGGTATCGCTCGGACGTTTATTACGAGAACGTCGAGATCTCGCGGGATTAGTACGTGACGATAAAAAATGTCTTGGGGCCCAAATTGGTGAAAAATAAAATGGTTGTCCTACTCCCTTTCCCTTGAAATCCTTGCCGACTGAACAATCACGATTCATTTATTTCCCGTGGAACCTTATCGAGCTTACTCGCTGCCTTATATTTCTCCATCCACCGTTCCTTGCTTGGTTCCTTCTATGCCAAGTACTGGCGATCAATAAGGAATGCTTATCAGCCATCAGGACTCTACGTATACCGATAATCCATGTATTCGCTGCGTAGTTCAAGATCCTTTCATTCACTCTCTGCATGGTACTTGACGTGAGCTCTGTCTCTCCGAGAGTCCTGTTTCTCTATAAGACTTGCCTTATCACTCTTATCTCTACTCTGCATTTGACTAAGCATACTCGTAAGAGTCTAGTGACGTTAAAGGCCTTAGGGGAAATCCCCTAGCCAAGGTTAATGCACCGAATACTCTTCCTCGGAAGGTAGTCGACTCAATCGTGTCTATTCGGGTATTTCCGTGTACGTGAACCCGCACGGACTAATAGCATTCTTGGAAAAGCTCCGTCTCGAAATAGAGCATCGGTTACCAAAGATAGAACATTCGGCCGCTCGGCGCTAAACTTGTCGCCGCTCGTTTCAGCTAATGTGAGAATTGGCCTGTCGCGTCGGACTTGAAATAATAATAGACGAATCACGACTGAGTAATTTTACAGGCATAATGAAATTCTTTGCGTGCGTATATATATATATATGCTTTGCTTTTACCAGTGACATAAGTGTACATATACTTTGCTTTGATCTTGTAGAGACTTATTCTTATCTGTTTATAGAGTGGTAAAGTAATTTTCGCATTTGTTGGATGTAACGTACTAGGTTAGGTACGACCATTTCCACCATCAAAACACAGAGGGCCACATTTCGGACGCCCTTTTTTCTTGACGCTCCTGCTCTCTTTACGAGTCCTTTGAAGTCGGCGCATCTTTATCTATTTCGAGAAAACACACTTTGAATTACTGAGGTCGGGATATCAATGCTGCTTGGAAGTCTCACCAGTAAACGGTCAGGTTTTTCTGGGCAACGCAAGAAAGAAAAAAAAATCAATTTGTCGAAATAAAACGTAAAGTGAGAAAAAGCACATATCTCGTACCGTAACGCTTGTACGCTTTGCAAATCGTACTACAATTGTTGGTTGAAATTAACGCCCGTCCTGGTTACGTGAACTATTTGAATTTTCCCGCTTTACATCACCACACGGTGAACCAACTGGCACCTGACTCGTTATACGGGTATGTATTCCAGCAACCTCTGGCTGCTGCCACTAATTAAAAGTTGCCACTTCTGGTCGAAAAAAAAATGGGGCTTTTTGAGTTTGATATTGTGAAAAACCGGCTTCAATTTAGCCTGCTAGTTATTTAGTGGTATATTTTATATATATAAATATATCCGCTACTGCCACCACCAATAATAAGGTATGTCTTTATTCTAATACCAAAAGTGTTGATTTAGCTTTTCTGTTTGAACCCTAGAGTCAAGTTGACCACACCCTGTCTACCTTTCCCTCGGTTATTACAAGAAAAACGGGCAAATGGTAGAGAATTAGGAATCCCTTAGGATCGCGTGTCTCACCCCAGCCGGGTTTCTATCTACATTAAACCTTTTTCAGCTACGCCACCGTGTATATCGGTGCATACGTTATCGCGGTTGGCCCATTATTTCTTCACCACTACATTAATACGAGGGTAGCAAATAATGGCTAGACCATTACGTTTCCACCACAGAATCCTTCCTCTCCCCTCTCGTAACCGCCGTACATACAGGAATCGTATGCAGCGAAACACCCCTTACAGACAACTTCAACATGATATCCGTTGGCCGTACGCTTTTATTATCCAGTGCACGAGAGAAAAATTGATAGCGTAGAAATATAGGGGAGAAAATATGGTGGGACGAAAAAACGAAAAAAAATGGAAAGCTTAAGGGTTGGTAATTTTTTTCAATACTGACAAAGCCCACACCGTGGCTCAATTATTGTCGGAGGTAGTATTCTACTGGTTCTGGTTTGAGATCACCGAAGCGTCGCGACGATCAGCTTTCGCGGAAGTAATTAGAAGGGATGTTGATCCTCGGTTAATAGGGACACTGGGTATACGTATACATATATATATATATATATCCAATAAATTGAACGATTTACATTCATACACGGCCATGCGCGCTATAGTCTCTGCAGTTAAATAAAGCGCCTGGTGGCGTCTAGTCAGCCGGTAAACAGAAGACCCATAGGCGTGGCAACGTCGTAGAGTAACGAGCTTCTTCGTAAAGTGATATACAGGCCTGAGGAGGATCTTAGGGTTTCCGGCTGTAAAAGGTGTCTGCGTAGTAAAGGTCGAAATCGATGGTCACCTGTTGCCCGAATCTAATCAAGCTGCACAATTAAGGGTAAGGCGATAGTGGAGTCTGGCGAGGGATGATCGCCGTCTGGCTTCTGGATGAAGAAGTCTTGAGAGGGTGATTGGCCAGATTGATGAATGCTGAGTAAATTTGATGCAAAAACCAATATGGGTTTTTGGGGTGGAGATTTCGCAAGGGCCAATTTAAAAATATACCTCAGATTATAACATACCGGGTGGTGACTTGAAGCGAAAGTTCGAAAATTACCAGGTGGATTCATTTAAATTACATTTGTCGAATTATTTTTCCTTTCCATTTAACTCGGCAAACGCTTTCCATTCGTATTTTAAATTTAAGTGGGAATAAAAGGTATACACAGGGTGGACGAGGGGCGGTCGGATCCTTACCGAAGGGAGGCAGGACGGCGATCTGAATAAGCTAATAAAAAGAAATCATCTTGACGTTACGAGCGTCAGATTCGCCTTTCTAAATAATGCCCGTCGTCAAAATTTAGACTCTGCGATACGAAACGAGATTTGGGTAAAATCGAATGTTTATTTTGCAAAAATTTCACCGCGATTTTACGAGAAACCCACGACGCGGTTTATGCCCGTGAAAAATTAATATTCGACGAAGTTTCTTATCGTGCCTTTATACATGCTGTCTGTATAATGAAATTCGGCGGAGTATCCGAGCCTGGATTCGGTATGAGGGTAGAAATCGGAAAATCGATTTATCTCACTGTAACAGATATCCAATAAATTTGTCTCGCTCGAATCGCAGAATGAAATGATAATAAAAATGAATTTTATTGAATTATTGAGGAAATCTGTGGCTGTGTTTCGTCTAGGATTCAACAGTCTGACACTTGTGTGTGTATATATATATATATATATATATATATATATATATATATATATATATATATATATATATATATATATATATATATATATATATATATATATATATATATATATATATATATCAGGTAAAGTCTATAGAGCTGGATTCATCGCCGTAAGAGGACTTATGTCTCCAGCAGGAATGAATCGATTTACGGTCATCCTCCTACGCTTCCACTACCCTCGTTCTAGTTACACCCTCTCGTTTATTGCTTTCGTTATTATACCATTTCGGGGTATCCTTACCTAGGTTTTTACGGCTATATTATTCTTTATGTGTGGTGCGTAATCACTCTTGGTCCCGTCTTCGCCAAGTTTTATCATCTTGAAGTATATAAACGTGACATTTTTTGTTCGTACCGGTTATTTATTTTTCAAAATTTAGCCGAAAAAAATGCCTACGACACTTATGCACACCATGTTACCCAGACTTGAGTAAATCATGAGGGTGACTTTCGCTACACGTTACTTCGAAACGGCCACTGAATTCCAATGGGAATCGCATCGAAGACCAGGGACACGCAGGAGGTTGAAATTAGAGGCATAAAAATTTCAAGTAGTAGATATAATAATATTTACGTCGAAGTAAGAGTAGTGGGTACGACTTGAAGATAAAAGTTTTTTTTCGAATATACAAAAATATTGCCGCCGAGTTTGCCCAATAGTGTCTCGTTTGCGGTTGTAAAAGAAGAAATAAAGAAGTAAGATGAAGAGATGGAAAAAAAATAGAGAAGTTTAACGTCCTTCCAAGTATATACTTTTGCTTGGTAGACACTCTTTGAAGATTCTCTGTACCGGCCGACCTAACCTCATTCGACCTTTCGTACTTATATGCGCAGAAGAAGAAATTTCCTAGAAGAAACTAAGTTTTCTCGAGCGAGAGATACTCTCGAAAGATGTACATCCTATGTACATACGAGTGTATACGAAATTACTTCTTTGGACGAGCCCCACTTTATACTACTTGGCCACGGCGTCTGGTAGGTTGCATCTTTTTCTTTTCGATGTTGAGCGAATAAAGAAAAAAGGGATTTCTATTGCTGTGGCCTTCGTATTAAATATTAAGGTCATTGGAAATCCAGGTCAAATAGAGTTTCAGACTTGATTACGATGGTTTTTCAAATCGCTCGGATTTTCCACTAACCGCGAACCATGCAAATGTATGAACGGCTGCCAATGAATCCTAACCTCATATTACCAGTCGCTGGGAATATCACGTACGGGTGATGCCAGGGCGTGAGAAAAGGCCGAGTAAAGTTGTATATTACTGTTTGCGTGGTTCGATATCACACGTGGGGGATGATCCGTGACTGGATTGGTGCGTGTGGGAAAAAGCTTTACGAACGTGGCGTCCATCACGGTAGGATTCTGAGAAAAAGAAATTAAGGCACGAAAATCGTATCTAGGATGGACGTAGGAAATGGGGAGAAAATCTTGAGTCCATCCTGACCTTTCAATCCTGACTCGTTACCCTTTGTATTCCATTAAGTGGCGTTCTGATCAGCCCCTTGTATATAAGGGCGGGTTGTTGTGCGCTACCTCATGGAACAGTGCAAAGAGAAAACAAGTGTTGCAGTATTGATCTGCCGGAAGCTTGAATTTCTTTTATCGGACAGCTGTGTTTCTTTTTCATCGTTTTCCGAATGCAAGAAAGATTTATTCACGTTTTGTGCGTCATAACCTCTCGAAGGTGACTGGTAACTTGTGGCGGTACACACTTTTTTTCGCGATTTTTTTTTTTTACGAGCCTTGTCTTTCGTAGAAAATTTTATTTGTTGGAAAGCCAAACAAAGGAGAGTACTGGCTTGCTTTGTTTAACTTGGAAATTTTATACAAATGGGATTTCACGCCTCATACCCGTGACATTCGTTGTTCTTGAATAAGTCTTCTTCTTTCATTAAGCTTGTCAGAAACTGTACTTTCTTCGTCCTTCGAATAGAGTCGGTGAAAGGTTACTGGGAATATTTTCAAAGTTCACAAGGTAAAAGGATGGACGAAGGTACACCAGATTTTGTAGGTGTCACGAGGTGTAAAAATTGTTTTGCACAAACTGATATCCCGCGGAATTGGTTTCGGTAATATATTCGACGCTTCATTTCATTCGAATGGTCATTCGAGAAGGGTCAGTCGGATATGCCATTCTTTCACTCTCGTATCTCGAGACATTCTCTTTCCTGTTTCCATCATCTTGAAATCTTAAGACAATTGAAATTCTATTGGGTTAAGATTTTCCGTAAAGTCGTACTGTAACCTGCCAAGAAATATGAAGGATTTGATCCTCTTTATGTGAAATGTATAATGGTCGGAGCCAAGTCCAATGGTTAGTGACGCGAACTAGGAACTGAAACCGGAAGTGGATGAGGAGCGCAGTAAAGCCTGCACAGAGGAACGAATAAAATAAAAAAGTAGCGTATAAGTTAAAGGTACTATGAAATTTAAAAAAATTCCTTTTAGCAAATTGCATGAATAAACTATCTCAAGTTTTGGTTAAGATTTAAGTACATAAAAAATTCTCTCAACGATTTTTAATTCAATTACAAATCTTTTTGCTCCAAAAACCACCACGCTATTCTTCACGTTATTTTTTCACAATATCCAAGCGTACAGTCGTTGTTTACCAGTGCGTCATGCGGGTGTGCCGTGTACCCTTAAAAGAAGAAAAATAAGAGAAAAATTATTTGCAGTATCCAAGAACGATTTGTCGCCTCAATGATTTTTTAGTTCGCGAATATACAAAACATACAGCAAGAGCGGTAGTAATATTTCATATGTTACCCACAGTGCAGACACAGACATGTAATCGCTAACATAAAGTTAAAACTATAAGCGACAGCTATTAAGCATCGGGATATACGTCACTCTGGCAAATTACCCGAGGGCTTGATTTACTGTCTTTGTCAGCTTTTAATAAACTCGACGAGGCCCGCGACACTTTTTGACTATAGCTGTCAGTTTCCAGGTCTATATATGCTGTTAAGTAGAAATTTCCGGTTAAACTTGAAGAAGGCATTCGCTTAACATTCGGTGGCCATTAAGTAGTAATGACGAATCGACATGGCTAGCTGGAAGCTACGACTGTTGGTGGCTGTTAACGACTGATCGTAAACGGCTATGTTGACGTAATCACGAATTACGAGTTAGGCGATGGTCGGTTAGAGCCCCTTTGGCACAGATGGATATTCAGCTAAAATGGGAAGATGGACGATTGGTGTTCTAGCAACCAATTATGAATGAAACATTTACGTACCTTATCTCAGCAATCCAATCTAATACAATCTACAGTCTGACGCATAGCGAATGAGTATTTTACCTTCCATCGCATACTTGGTTATGTTTCGAATATATTTGCGACAGAGCAAATGAGGGACGTGTAAATAAGGGGGTTGACTCTTGGGACGATGCCATTTTCTCGAATAATTAATTTTACCCTTGCGACGAAGGGTGTAGCTCAAGGTGCTAAAATGATATCGTGGCGACGTTTTTGTGTAAACTATTTAATGAGAATTCGTACACAGCGCCACCCTACGACTTTAGCTGGTGGCGTCTTGACTCCCTCCTTGGCGATACTCACTGGGCCGGCGGCCATATTGTTTGCTCGAGCCGTTGACAGTATGTTAAAGCCTGTCGCGTATCAATCGGATAAATTTAATTGCTACGGATCACCGTGACCTTTTGGCAAACAGTGAACGTTCGATTCAATTAATTGTCATGGTTCGGTACAATTGACGCAACTCTTCGAGGAGTGAATTATAACAAGGACATTTCGTCGTTATCGATGATACTGTCGCACTGTGTCGACGCAAAACTTTATATCTAAGGGACACGAGGGAAGACGGGCAATCTGTAAGGTTAGTCAAAATTAAATTACCTAACTAATTATCTTACTTTATACGACAAGCTCATCCCTGAGCGGAGCCAGCCGTTAATAGAACCACTTAAGCCCGACGAAGAAAGCTACCAGCTGCTTTAATAATAAAAATTGTTTATCCAAGATGGAGGGTGTGTAACGATGTTTCGTAATTTGACGTGGCAATATATAATACCAACTTTGTTGGCGTCTCGTCAAATATAATCGTAAGGATGATTCCTACACCACAAAATCCAGCGTAGAACCGTCTTTTCATACCAGTAACCCCTCCAGACAGTCTTCTGATTTTCACCCCTCAACTTTGTCAACTTCTCACAAGCACTACCTTACATCTTACCAGACGTCCCTATGAAACCAGAGCAAATATAAATGTCCTCTCTGGTATGCGAGCATGAGAAATGTATAAAAAGTTCTTTAATACTGATCGATCATTCCTTCCCCTTAACCTTCTCGAGGTGGATCTCGAGTGACACGATACCCCCGAGCGATATTAAAAATAGTATCCATTGCTGATATAACCAAGAGGGAGCATTGACGATCAGAAAGTGAAGTCAGGCTTCAACTACGAACAAAAGCCTCAGGTTAACGAAGCGCTACCAATGACGCAATCGAGCATCAACTTATCGTGTAAATAAATGCATACATACGTGGTTGCAAGCATAGCCGGTGAGCTCAAAAACTGTCAAGCATAGATATAGCGCAGTTTACATTAGCGAAGGAGAATTTTTCAAATCTGCAAATGGATGAACCTACATTATTTTTAATACCCTGGCAAGGGGGAAAGTCTAAGACTTTGCGCACAGTGATTACTTATTAAGCTACTAAAGGGATTTATCATCAGCTAGCAACCATGGAAAAAAGATACTAAATAAACCTGCAGACGCCTTCGCGTTCAATATGCTACGGTACTTTTTGAATTTATCTACTGAAGAATAAACAGTTTTATCGAATATTTTTTCTCTCTGTCTCTAGGTCTTTGGCGATTCAATCCCTTTATTTATCATTCATATCATTCCTTGTACCTACAATGCCTATTCGCTCCGTGCAAGTCAGCGATGGCGACATCTGGTGGCTCGAAAATGAAAAAACTTTGGAGAGTGTAGCCGTAATTTATTTGAAGATTCATTAAAAGAAATGCAATTAAATCAAATAACCTTTATTTCGGGATTACCTTCATACACTCGTGCACGAAATTTTTTTTCTACTATTTAATATAATGAACTACGTAAGTAAACTATAATTATCATGTATATTCTCATGATAGTGCGAGACGTTTTGAGGTTACTTACGTAGTAATATATTCACATGATTTTTTTACCTCAAAAAAATCATTAACTCTACTAAATTCTGTGTAGTAAAAATTAGTGTTAATGATGTATCTATTGCAGATAAATGTTTTTTTCTGGTTGAATGCAATTTAGTGAAAAAATATCCACCCGACGCTCCTCATCACAAGTTTTTTTTATTATTACTCTGGTTGGCTCCAGAATATCAGCTTCATCAATTCTTTACTAACCTGTTGCAGGTTTTTTTTTGTGGTTATTGGCACAGATTTAGTAATTCTTCGCTTCGTGAAACGATCATGTCTGTAATAGAAATAAATGTAAAAAAGGAGAACATTTTAAATTGGTATACTGGATTCGTATTGATTCGCCTGGATTCGATTTTCGTTGCTCCAGTTTGATCCACAACTTTTGCGTTATATGCAGGAGGGAATATTGTTGGAATGTAGCTTGGGCTTAATTGCTCCTCTGACTTTTTATTTCCGATAAAATGCTCGCTGCATATAAAATCCCACGGCTTTGGATACCATGGCGATCCATGAACACTTAAAAGTAATTATTTTACTTTAGTTCGAAATACTTATTTAAAAAGTATCCGTGTACGCTGTGTTTGACTTCTTGCATCAGACGCTACAAAGTGAGGTTATGTAACTTACTTTTTTCTCCTCACAGCTGCAGTCCATTTATTTCTTTTCTCCAATTTATGTTTCCCTACTGGAAATCAGTAGAATTTGCACTCACTATTTACACCATTGCTTTTACAATTCGCCACACAACAAGTAGAATGCTTAATTTTATTAAATACTGCGATGCTAATATTACGGAAAATTTCGAGGTTTATTTCTCCTTTTCGCCACCAGCGCGCCTCGGTAGGTTCGGTTATCCTCCTCCAAAGGATTACACCGAGCGAATAGCTGTATAATATAACTGAGTATCCTAACGGCCCTAAATACTTTTCTTACTTTCAGTTATTGTTACGTGAGAGGTTAACTGAGCGTGAAATATATATTTTGACTTATCCTAGAATTCGAGAGAAAAAGATAACTGTACCTGTGCCTTTTATACAGTTTCTTCGTGAGATAAAGTTTGATGGTTCGTCAGCCAAAAAAAAACTCTATAGGTTACTTCGGAACCTTCATCCCTTTTCGTGTTGTTATCATCCCCGATTCTATCCTCGGCCCTTGACGGTGTAGAAAATAACTTTACTAAAATATGTGCCATCTTGCCTCTGCTTCATTCTCTTTCTTTTTTCTTTCGCCAGGGTAATTGTTTTCGAGTTGGCGGTTCCACAAGCGGGACACCGAACATCAACTTTCCTATTCATGACGAAGAGTGGAAGAGACAGTGAACGAAAGCGGAAAGATGATTATTCCAGAAGTTTATCAAAAACTTAGGGGTTTTTCTCATTTTTTTGATTACAGACAGCAACTTTGTCCTGGGCAATGCGCAGGTTCCGTCGAACTATCCGATCGTCTATTGTTCCGATGGATTCTGCGAGTTGACCGGTTTCGCGCGTGCGCAGATAATGCAACGAGGATGCGCCTGCAAGTTCCTCTATGGACCGGAAACGAAGGAGGAGGAGAGGGTGATGATAGACAAGAGTCTCGAGAGCAAAACAGAACTCAAGATGGAGGTTGTGTTTTACAAGAAGAGCGGTGAGTATCGTATTTAATCATATGTAAGAAATTAATATTTTTATTTGTATACGTCAGAATTTGTCGAGCCATGCGCTAAGCTTTGACGTCTGCCACAAACAAAATGCCTGAGGTCTGACGTGCTAACGACTACGTGCTTACGCAAACGGATCTAATATCTAAGCACGTATCGCTGTGTACGTGTATTCCATCAGTGCCACCAATTTCGCTCGACTATGCTTTGCCCTGTACTTTTCGTTTGCATGTATACCGGAATGCATGCTTAGATATGAGATCTGTGTGCGTAAACACGTAGCAAACAAAGGAATCGAGAAAAAGTTGTGCCGCGTTCTAACGCAATATAACTTTTCTTATTACGGACTTCTTTCAGGACTAATGTTGCGTACCGTTTATTTATGGCAGCTTGTCAACATTTTTTTTCTTTGCGCTACCTAAAGCGCGTAAATAGCCAGAGTTTCCACGGGTTTCGGCTGTTTCACTTTACGCTAAAAATATATCAGTGGAAATTTTGCAGAAGTCTGCCGTTGTTAACGCGCGCGCATGCGCACACGGCTTGTTTCTTCACAGTCCAAATTTTCTAGGCGAAAATTAAAAAAACATGAGAACGCAAGGCACCGCGAAAAGGTGCCTTTCCTCGAAACCCTCGAGGGATTGTTCATTTACGATATGCCATGAAAAGTCGTAGTTATTTTTGCGACGACCCACGATCCCCTGGACCCTAGAGAGAGTCAAAAAATTTCGTCCTCTGGCTTGCTGGTCACTGAATTTGGCTGTAGAATTCGGCGCGCTCAATTTTTCAAATAAAGTCCTTTCTTGTCCCTCTGTCAGGACTACGGTGGAACATACCTTATAATGTACAAGTGCGCCCTGGGTATACTTTGGAGAATTAAAAAAAAATCCAACATCTTGTCCTTGAATATTTTAATCGAAATTTCATATTTTTTTTTTAAACAGAAATTCAACGATATACTATTCACTAGTTCACTATCGATACCTCGTTTGGAATGAATGGAACTCTACTTGTAACTGTGAATCGACTTTCAATCTATCCAGTTTCCAAGTCTTTTGATCATACAACCCATCCTTCCTTAGTTTCCGACTGATCGACTATTCTCTCCCTTCTTACATACGGTCCACGAATCCCAAAGGGGATCAAAAGACTTTAAGTATCGTATAGGGAGCGATTTCGCTACATTCTCCATTAAGCCTAATTGGGATGAAGATCGTCATTAACCGAGTCAAGGGAATCAAAGTAAATCTCACCTTTCACTTCAATGTTCACTCCTCACACGTTCAGTTGACACTACATAACGTTAAACACGTAATAAATATTTTACAGGAACTCCGTTCAACTGTCTGCTGGATATAGTTCCCATAAAAAACGAAAAAGGTGACGTCGTCCTCTTCCTGGCATCTCACAAGGATATAACGCACACCAAGGACCGGCAGCTATGTGAATTGTATGACAGCGGTGAGTGTAGGAACATTTTAATTGTCAAATACTATAATTTAATCCCTAATACCTCTCGTAGTATTAACGCTGGACGAGCAGTATTGTCGTAGATAATAGAATGTCCTTACGTTGCTGATGCTGGGTTCCTTTATAGACGCTAACGGTAATCTCGATCCTGAAGCACCTCCGGCTAACTATGGCAGGAGAAGAAGCCGCGCTGTTCTCTATCAACTATCGGGCCACTACAAACAATACAATAAGCACAAGCTCAAGATCAACAATGTGAGTCTCATCTCCATCGTGCTAAGATCATGGATGTCCATCTTCTTTGGCTAAGAATTTACGTGGAGTACGCGTAGAGGACATTGGGGATACGATAACGAACTGTGGTATCCCTGAGCTCGGGAATTTGACTAATAAGTTAGCCAAGCTTAGGTAAACATGAAGGATGTATACGAAATACAGATGGGGTCGATGAAAGTAGAACTTTTAAAGAACTATTATACCAGTTAACTTTTATGCCTGAGATTCTTTTGTAATTGGAGTAAGGATCCGTGCGTTTCTTTGAGATTTGCTTGAGATACGTGAGATTAAAATCTTCTTTTTCACGAATCTGTTAATGGACGACGTTGAAAACTTCAAAGATCTTTGGGAGTTACTTGGATGATTCGTGGCTGTTCTTCTTCGTCTTTTACAAGGGCAACCTTTGACCAAACGTTGGTTTGGTTGGTTGGACCAAGAGGCGGCGGCGTCTGTTTGTCAAAGATCGAGAGTTTATGAGAATCCGTGTCGCAGTAACGTCTATTTCATTATAGCATTCAAATTTGCCTTTTCTCACCTTGAACACGTTACTTTTTTTCTTTTACCCTTCCATCTATGCTTTCGTCACTCCCTGCTCAATTTACATATTAATTTTCGCACTCACGACCACACCACCTCCACCCACTCTAGAAACTTGTAATTTACTTAAGACCCTCCCTTAACGTAATTTATTAGACGCCGGAACATTTACTGATCCACCAGTCACCCAGCTCTGCTTTCAGGTCACTTAGTCCTGATGACGATGACTAAACAGTTGTTGTGTTAATACCTTCAATTATTTGTTTACAGTTTACACATACGTAACATGCTTTCCTGGCTTCTCTCACCTATTTACCCATCTGCCCTTTACACCTGTCTACACTTATACGGTGCTCCTTTGATCCCCTCTTCGTTCTACATCGTACCTTCAGTGTGAAGAGGAGGTCGCGAAGATGCTGTGTGAGATAGAAGAGGACGAAAAGAGTCCTCTGCAACTTTGGTCGAGGTTAAATCACTTTACTGGCAAGTTTCTCACAAGGTGATGTTTGCGGTCCGTGAATAATGATACTTCTTTCTGAACCTCTTACAGACTAACAGCGAAAGTAGATAAGGATAAGAAGAACAGAGGGAACATATCGGAGTAATGTCGGGTAGAAAAACTTGGAGAATCCTAAAAAATGTTCTTATCCTACCGTACCGAATAGAAACGATACAAAATGTTACACGTATTGTGGAGATTTGAGTGTTAAATTAATTTATTAAAAAGAAAAAAGAAAACTATCATTGATATCACAGAAACTCGTGGGTGAGTGAAAGGAAAGAAAAACTGCGGTATGAATTCAATAAGGGACAACTAGCCTCGTCGAGGAAACAAGTGGCCCTTTTAAGGGAAAAATGAAAAGGTTCTTTGATAAAGAGATAAGAAAGCTGTACGAAAGGTTATAGCGATCCCTGGCTGTCTTAACATCTTTAATCACATTCTAGGTTATGATTTATATTCATGAAAATCGTCGAACCGTACCCCTGACGCATTCGACAGTAACAATGGCGTCTCAACGTACAACAGCATTGAGAATGGCATCTCAACTCCTTTGGTCAACCTGCTCTAGTGCTATGTGGTCATTGTCAACCTGTGATCTTGCTTTATTAGAAAAGTTCCTGGCTTCAGTTTAACCCTCATTTTTGTTGGCAACCTGTAACCTGGCTATCGCAATTTTTAAAATTCACTTGGGATGGATCCAGGATGGATTGTCGGACCTTTCTGAACGTTTAGAATTTTCATAGCCGAGAAGATCGATATTACTCTGCGTGATGAATAAGAGATCAGTCCTCTTATAATGGCTTGGTGATTATCTATTAAACCTCATCCGTAGAAGGGGATAAGAAGGGTTCACCGTTGGGATGAAATTTAAAAAGTAGCAACTAGCGAAAGTGAATATCCCCCTTAGGCGGTTGTGCAGGGTATATCTATTTAGTCTGCCGGATGGGAAACCCTAGAGTGACCTGTTCGCTGCTTGGAAGAAGGATAATCGAGATCCCTAGGAAAACGGGCTACGTCGACGAGTTCATTCTAACTCACCAGTGAGGGAGAAACTCTCTTGGAGTTTCAAATTATTTGCATTTCGCTTGGTATAATGAGGGTGTTCTGATCTGGATAGTAATCGTACCCTACCAATCAGCTATAAGATAATACTCGAAGTATACTGTCGTAAGACAGAAGCTGGAATACAAAAAGAATTAAATACTTTTTTTTTTTTTTTTTTT
>NW_014333664.1:1810090-1930851 GCF_000341935.2 Cephus cinctus | reverse complement strand
AAAAAAATTAAAAACTTTTTTTTTTTTTTTTTTTCCTTAATCGCTGTTTTGTCTAATTTCTTTCGTTCTTCTCCATCTCTCATTCGCAGACGCTTCTTCATTCCACGGCAGCTCCATTACCCGAGTACAAGACCTCAGCTATCAAGAAATCCCAGTTTATTCTTAGCCATTACGGTGGCTTTAAATCCTGCTGGGATTGGCTGATACTGATAGCAACTTTCTACGTAGCCGTAGTTGTACCCTACAATGCCAGTTTTGTCAACACCGACAGACCCACCATGGTCAGCGACGTCGTCGTCGAGGCCCTCTTCATCGTAGGTAAGTCCACCGTGAAAAATCATATTTTAATAATTCTTATAAGAAAACGTAAGGTACGATTGATCTATCTCTGATGTCTTAATTTTATTCATTTAAGTTCAGATCAATCTCTGTCTCGCTCACACTAGTACGAGGGAATAAAGTATTCACAGAATCTTGAGCTTCCCTGCAATCAATTGTACGTACCTTGGACATCCCACTGAATTAACACCGAGTTTATTTTGCACACAGACTAATGGATGCTCTTAAGAAAAAGAAAATCGACCCAGGGTTTCTTATTCTTTTGGACCTGGTAAATTAATGCAAGGCCTGGCACAATACTGGCGCACTGACAATCTCTTAAGATTTTTATCCTGGTCCAGGGTGACAAGTCTGTCTCCAGTCTGTGTTTGGTAGAACCAGGAAGCCGCAGAGTAGTTGGAAGTAGAGAAATAATCCGAACGACGCTGTGTTTTAATCACGTTAATGCTCCCGTCTACTGGCTGACGTCAAGCGAAAAAGCGAAAAAAGGAAGGAAAAAGTCAAAAAGAAGAGAATAACCAGGAATCGTCCAATTTCCAAAAGATGTCTTTCCTCGCGAAACCACGTTTCATTTGTTCGTATCCAACTGAGACTATCTCAGACTGCTGGGAATTTTGCAAAATCTTTCAAGCGCTCGTGAATTACACGGGAATGTACGTTTGTTTAAAATTTATATTTTAAATTTTGAAAAAATTTTTTACGCTCCAAAGTTCATGCAACCTGATAAATCGGGCCACTATTAACTGGTTTAACATAGACAATTTATGCACCGATCTTATGTTATCATATTCTATGGCGTAAACGCAACGTGCGTCAATAAGTAAACAGTACACGGGGAAAGTTGTGCTTCAAGTGCGTTAACGCGTAGAGGGTTATACTATATAACAGAAGAGATAGTGGATGGTTGGAGTTATAGATAAGGTAAATGCTATAAAAAATGAAGTTGATGTCCTCAATAAAAAAAAAATAACACCATAAAAATGAGATACGTGTATTTTGCGTTGAGTCTACATATAATGAATACAGTGATAACGCTCGGAGTTCCCATATATATAAACAGAAATGATAGACTCCAGTTCAAGATAGGTATTTGTATCGATGATTTTTTTTATGAGAAGAGGGTACCTTTTAAACATTTAACACTAAACGTACTTGTATGTCGTTTCTTTTTGACGATGTACTTGAGCAGACAGTTAAAAGCCAGCAATTTTCTAAGATCAGAGGCCAGTTTCAATTTCGCAAGAGTATATAGAACCTGGTTGTATGCAACAAGCGCAATAGCGTTTTTTTAATGTGGATGAAACTTTCGTAACAGTAGTGCAAAGTGCATCCAGCAACAAGCAGGAGGAAATAGCAAGCAACGTTGAGAAAAGCGTTTGTAATAAAGTGGGCTGGTTGTACTCTGATATACTGTATGATACCAGCTTATACAGCGTTGTTAAATTGTACCTTTTGTAACCATCGTGTTTTATTTTTATTTTTTTTCAGTATATAAAATTATAATTATCAACGACCAAGTAATAAAGGAAAATTGCATTTTCTTCTTGCAGATATAATTCTTAACTTCAGGACGACCTATGTGAGCAGGAAGGGTGAGGTCGTCAGCAATGGAAAGAGTATTGCTTTGAATTATCTGAAAAGCTGGTTCCTCGTGGATCTTGTTGCTGCGCTTCCCTTTGACGTGCTCTACGCCTCGGACGTTTACAGCGGAGAGGTCAGTGTCTCGAGGTAATCCTCGGCACCATTTTGTTTGTATGGATATCTCGTACGTCCTTTTGGGTATTGAAATAATGATAGCAGGTGTAGCAACGGTAATATTGTCAAATTAAATTTATATGTTTGAATAGGGGAAGAAAATAAAAAAGTATGCTCGATTGATTGCAAAGTAATAAGTTTTCCGCGGTGAAAATTGTCAAAGGAAAGATGTCACCACGGTGAATGGAGTTCGTTGTCGCCTACGTCGTCTTCGTGAATGGACCAATCATCGCTCGGTTGTAAGTCACGCCTGTCGAAGGGGATACTCAATTATTGACATTGTCGAGTCAGTTTTCGAATTGGGACATCTCTGTGTATCATTTTTACTCCTATTGCCACTGATACAGTTTTTTTTTAACTTATAAGCTGATTATCTGTTTGATACTGGGACGTATTGGATTGGTTATTTATTGTGTATTTTCGGTATGTTTTGTGGTTTTGGTTGAGGAGAATTTTTCTATAATTATAAAACGTATTGCTGCATCATATTTCTCGAACTCGCGATCCGCTTTCACTAAGCAAAAGTCACGGTAAAACTAGGTCTTTTCGAAGTAATTCCGGGAGAAGGCTCGTGCCTGATACCGGGAATCGATTCTACGAGCGACAACCTTTGACCCGGCCTTTAGTGACCTCACCAATGCTTGGGAATAGGTTAGCGATCTGCGAAGTGACTAGGATTTTTTAAAACCATTTTCTTTATACTTAGAAAATTACAGTTTTCTGTTTTATCGACACTAGGTATATAGAGAACTTTTTTTTTTATGTCATTAATTTAACTCTTATCAGACACTGGATATAAAATAAGTTGACTTCTAACCCAGCTGTTTTTATTGAACTTTAAATTAACCGAGAATCAATAATATTGCAAGTCCATGTCCCGTCGACGGAATATACTTAAAGTTAGTTCACTGTACTTTCGTACCAAGGAATCTCAGTTCCATGATAAATGAAAAAATGTTTAACTAAAAAAAAAACACTTTTTTGTTTACAAAGCAAAAAAATAAGCATCAGTCACACGATTAAATCTTAGCGGTTCCTGTGGTATCAATTAGCTGGTAATTGGCAATTTTGAATTTCCGCCATAGTGGGGTTTGACGAAGCGCATCTTGCCCTCATCAGATTACTCGGTTAATAACCGAGACTTCGTGCACCCTTCGGTGAGAATATCTCGAAAGTCCCGACGCTACGGCGTTGCGACGCTTGAAACTATCCCGACAAGATAGAAATCGATAAGCGCACACTGTATTCGCCCACCATTTCGCTTTTACCCTTACCCAAGCAAATGCATTCAAGATATCCAATATCACTTTTACAAGCAGAAATCTGCTAAGAACTCATGAAACTCAACTGATTTCTGTTCAACAGGAATCTGGACACAGTCACATTCATTTAGTGAAACTCACGAGGCTGCTGAGATTGGCAAGATTGCTGCAGAAGATGGACAGGTACTCCCAGTACAGTGCGATGATCCTGACATTGCTGATGCTGTCGTTCACTCTGGTTGCTCATTGGCTCGCGTGCATCTGGTACGTCATTGCTGAGAAGGAGAGACTGCGCAACGATAAAGACTGGGATCTCGGTAAGACTCACAGAGGAAGCAGGAGAAGTGTAAGAAGCAGAAAATACAAGAAAAAGGAAAAGCCATATTATGAAACAGATTAGCCATTGCCAGGAGGAGGAATTCCTTGGGAATCCGAGCTTCAATGATTTTTAGGGGATGCTTTGATCTTTATTGCTTTCCAACTCATTGACTTTTATTCCTCGGGTCTTTCACGAGATTCGTACTACATCTGTGACATTTTTATTATTTATCTCTCTTCTTATACATTTTCCAGCATCGAGGATACATGAGGATAATCGACCACGGAGATTTCGACGCACGTCGCTCGTTTAAATACTATATTGCCTGTATCCATTGACAAAACATTTGGACTTACTGTGCTTTGAGTTTTGCAGCTTCATGCGAATTTTACGTGCAGTCTAATCGCTTTCATTGAAATTGAGCTTTATGATAATGGTCCTCTGACAATTACAAGACGTAGGAGCGCCGTGACGTATGTTATCGCTGCTTTTGTGTTCCGACTCGTGTATACATTTTTTTTCATAAAGTTTACGGCTTATTTTTTCGAGTAGCTGAATGTAGGTGAAAGAAAAAAAAGAATCACTGTTTGTTATGGGGGTTGAATATATAATAAAAAAATACAGGGGACCTTCGGGGAGGATCTGAACCCTCGCCTGTTGCGCTTGAGGGATGCTATCTTATGTATATATAGGTATGTGCTCAGATAATAGACATATGTGATCCTATACATATGTAACGGTAACTAAGATACATATAGGTACACATTGCTCTCTCGGGTGTGATAGCTCGGAGTTTAGTCTCCGACGCGAAAACCAAACTGGAAAACAGTTTGCTGGGAAGGAATGTAAATGTAAATATGAAACTTTTTTTTTTATCAGAAAATCTTAAGGTTTTCTACTAGCGAAAGTACAGTGACACTGAACGTGAACTCAACCTTCAGTTTTATGTAGGATTTCATTTTATCTTCGTGATCCCTGACATATCCTTCATTTTGTCACCATCCATTTATCTGGCACGTGTCTCTATGATTTTCAGGCTGGATTCATACTCTGGCTGACAGACTGAAGATTTCCGTGCAGAACGTGACGCACTCTGAGAGTTACATCACTGCACTTTACTTCACCTGTAGTAGTCTGACCTCAGTAGGTTTTGGCAACGTGTCAGCCAATACATCTTCGGAGAAGATATTTTCCATATGCACTATGCTAATCGGTGGTCAGTAATTTATCGATCGTTTCAGTCTATTATTATATGTTTAATTTAATTAATTTGAATTTCCATGATTCAATTTACAGCGCTGATGCACGCTGTGGTATTTGGTAACGTGACCGCCATTATTCAGAGAATGTACTCGAGAAGATCACTTTATCAGACAAAGTGGCGAGATCTCAAGGACTTCCTAGCACTTCACCAGATACCTGACGAGCTCAAGCAAAGGATGCAGGACTATTTCCAAACTATGTGGTCGCTCAATCATGGCATTGACATACACGAGGTAAGGGAGGTGTGTAAAGCGAACGATCCTAGAAATCCTTGAAGGGTTTACGTATCTCCTTGAGCCTTGGGATTTACTGTTATTTACTTTGAACGTACTCGATCCAGGGATAGAGGTTTCCTAAGGCTGTTGGTGTATAACGAGAATCCTTCAAGAAGTTCCTTGCACGTATCTCATAATTGGTATAATCGAAATATCGATAGATCCTGAATGTGCAAACGAACGCAAGATATTACGTCTTTATTCAATCTTTCTTTATACAAATATATATCCTATAAATATATAAATTAATCGTCATTTAAGGACGAGGAGACCTTTAACAATACAATGTGCTAATATTTGTATCTATTATTCGCATTGTCTCTTGCGCCACGTGCTTGTAGTACGTAAGTACGTTAAATAAAGTAATGAAGTAAGGTTATAGTAATTGTGCGTAAGCAGATGCTAGGTTCGCGCGTATAAAACAAGTGAATAAAATTCAGAAAATGTATTCAGGTACAAAGCATGCTTAAGAAGTTTTATTTGGCTTATAACGATTTCTCTAGCCACCAGCAACGAGCCTCGGGATCCTTGCTGGTTGCTGATTCAGGTTCGATTTATCCTGCTGTTGATATGAATTTTCTGATTTCGATTGATTGACGTTATACAAACTGTTGTGCGTATTTCACATTGATTTCTTGGGGATATTTGTTCTGTCCCTTTATCAATCAGTCAACTTTGGAGACCTCGGCTTTCCTGGGATACACGTATTTATATTATTCATGTCTACCTTGGCTATATACCTATTTGCCACCTCTCTTATCCATCTATTATAGATATATATAAATATACTTTGCATGATTATGATTCTAAAATAATTACATACCGTACTGTCAGTATTTACTTCACAGAATAAGAAATTTTATTGCAAATTGTTCTTTTGGTTTTCACTGTCAATTAGAGTGTAGATTTCAATTGTATGCACGTGCACAGTACCTGTTTGAAAACATGGCTACTACCGGTGAACTATTGTAATGAATTTCTAATTAGTCATCTACAAGTGTTTGAGTCGACTCATTCATCCCCTTCCTTTGCTTACTCAGAAGGTAAAACTATCGTTTGAGGGATGCACGAATGACAAAGTGTAACTTTGCGAATTACGGATAAAGCACTATAGATGACGAACGTTATTCATCCTTTAAAAATCTTGAAACTTTTTCCTCCTATTTCACTTTTTATCAGCCTCTTCAATTCACTCTGAATGTTAGCCTCAACGTCTTCTCCAAACTCTCTTCTCTCCCCACAAGCTAGTTCACCGCCATTCGAAACTAGATACGCTTTGCAATATATGAGAATCCGTACGTTCTTTTCAGACGCTGAAGGAGTTTCCGGAAGAGCTTCGAGGCGACGTCTCAATGCATTTGCATCGTGAAATCCTGAGTTTACCGATATTCGAAGCAGCCTCACAGGGTTGCCTCAAGCTGCTCTCGCTTCATATTCGAAGCAACTTCTGCGCCCCTGGCGAATTTCTCATTCATAAAGGGGATGCTCTATCCTACATTTACTATCTGTGCAATGGTTCGATGGAGGTCGTGCAAAACAGCATGGTGGTAGCCATTTTAGGTAAGCTTCTCTTGCTTAATAGGAATATTATATTGCATGGAAACGCTCATATATAATACCACGTGGGGTTTCATTCTTTGGATACATTTTTTTGGGGTATTTCAGGGAAGGGAGATTTGGTGGGTTGCGACATAAACGTACACTTACAACATGGTAATAATGGTGGTGGTACCGGTGGTGGTGGTTCTGGAACTGCTGATGTTGTAGTAAAATCCAGCTGCGACGTTAAGGCACTGACTTATTGTGACCTCAAATGTATCAATATGCAAGGCCTGGTGGATGTTCTCAGACTTTATCCTGAGTATCAGCATCAATTTGCTCATGACATAAAGCACGATCTTACCTACAATTTAAGGGAGGGTTACATTGCTGGCCAAGAGTCTGATATGAATGGTGCGCATTCTTTGACCTTGCCTTCTATCAGTGAGGATGATGAAAATCTTCCTGAGGAAGGTGAAACTTCACCCCTTTCACCACCAAATAGATCACCCTTGCACATAGCGACGAGTCCACGTCATGCAAAGTTCAGGTAAGATTTTTAATCAAAATATAACGATTTGGAACTTTTTTGTTATCGTGGATGATTTTGTGTAGGGACGAGTACAGAGAGGGTAGACGTGGAGTGAGGGGTGCAATAATAAGAGGAAGAGCTGCTCAAGTTCTCGCTCAAGAGTCTGCCGAGGATCATATTAGAGGATCCGTAGAGAGATTGGATACTCAAGTGACAAATTTGCACCAAGACGTAGCTACTTTGAGTTATGAGGTAAGATAATACGATTGGCATAATTTCTGTTATATTCAATGTGTATGTGTGTAACGAATCTTACAGTTTATAATTGTTTGTTAACGTAGGTCAGAAACGCTATTCAGACACTGCAGCTGCTAGCCAGTTCTCCCCAGAGCAATCCAAACCTTCCAACTCCAACTGGCAGGGGAAGTGGTGTTTTGGCTAGAAGTTCCTCACATCCGCCAGATGCTCTTTGCTGGGACCCACCAGCTAGATTGGCACATGCTTCGACGCAAACTGATTGGCCAATCGATCTCTTGGAACTCTGGGTTCGCACCGATCCTCACAGAGTTCTCAGGCTCTTGGGATTAGATCCAGAAATTGTTCTAAAATCGTCGATTCCGTCGCCTACGCCTTCTCCGTCTTCACCTCCTCCACCACCCTACGAACCCTTGTCTTCTTTAGCGGGTTCGCCGATGCAATCGCCGCCACAGTCACCAGGTTAGCCATCCAGAATACAAATTCAGTGCCACTGTATCCGATGAAGTCAACCAGAACAGTTTCAGGAAACAATAATTGTACCTTCAACAACAATCAGGAGGAACAAGCAGTATCGAGAGTTTGTCGAGTGTCGACGACGTGCTGGGATTCACCAAATAAATTATCACACAGATTCAGTGCTGGCGATGCTGACAATTCATCCTCGCTTCATCAGGCATTTAACGCCCTTCATCGGCTGCCAGAGTCACGATCATTAAAGTTCGACATCTTTGACAGCTGAGCGAAGCACCGCAATGTCTCGTTATCCATGGAAGACTTGAAAAGTATGAATAGTGAAGAGCGAAGCATAATGAAATAAGTGTGAAACTTGATAAATGAAAAATGAAGAATGAAGATTTGTTGCCTTGTGCATCGCGTAGGCGCCTAAGTATTTATATAGCTATTGGAGGAAGTTTTCGCGGAAAAAAACTCACAAATAACTAGTGATCTACTAGGTGGGAATGGTCTTTCGAGAGCTTATATTTTTCCATAGCTAAGTCTCATCTTTCTCCACGAAACTCTTCCCTTGGTACTTATACCCTTTTTACTATTGTCACTGCCGAACTCTCTGGTCTTCTAATTTGATCTTGAAAATAAGGGTGGGGTTTTCTCAAGGTTTCGTATATTTATGTCCACGTCATATCATAATCGTTACGATTGGCATTTATATTTACGAACAATGGCTCAAGTATTACATGATTTTGTTTCTTCTTCGTTTCAAGGAGGCAAGGAGGAACAAATCAGCTACGAAAATAACTGCGTCTGTATCCATTGACGTAACTTATAGAAATCAATTTTATTCTAGTCTGATTTTAAGATGGCATATCATGCACGCGTCATATCGTATCATACTTTCTACGACGGTAGTGCCTCGAAATTAATTGCGTTAATTATCCGGAGCTGGTATACATAAAAATATTACGTAAAATGCAATCACGTTCTACATAACCATAGGAAAATATATTTAATAGACGTGACGTTGCTCCAGTCAATAAAACAAAAAAAATTCGATACATTCTCTTGAAATCTTGCAATTTTTTAAGTGAATATGAATTGATTGATGTAATAGGTGGTGAAATAGCATAGTGAACTTTATTTGGGAATTAATTGCACGGTTCAATTTAAGTAATTGTTACTTTATCGACACATTGTACATAATTGTTTCCTATTAGAATGAAATTGACGTATCATTCCATTTTTTGTACAGTTCCCTAATGTCGGTTAAGCGTTTCCGGTCGAGTTATTATTTTAAAATTTAACAGAGAAACATGTTATATGCATACATATATATATATACATACAAACAAATATATATTATATATTTGAAGGTATTCGCAATTCAAGTTAATAAAGTCTCGTTAACTGGAAAATTTTAGTATAGCAATAATGTGCACATTTTAATGTACGATAACGACGTCCACTTTAGCTTCTAGTCAGTGATCATCAATTAGCGAAAAACTTGACATTTTCCAGCTGTAGATAAGTTATGCGTAGAACGTTCAGAAACGAATTGAAGGGAGACAAAGAAAGAGATATATTAATATAAAAACATATATTTCATTGAGTCGTAGATAGGAGAAGCTCACAAATTCAAAAATAGGAGCGAATACATTTACCAGGAGACACGATCGCGAGTTATTGCAAAAAGTATGTGCGTGTTTGTGAATATGTTAACGTACGCATCGTACATACATATCTTCTATAAAATTTTAGAACTTCTATTTTTATACAATTAATATTCTAAAGTGAAAAGTTTTCTGAAATTTTGCGATATTTAACTGGTGGCACGAATTTTCTCTTTAAATTTGGAAGGGCGACACTATTAAATCGAATGTGATAAATATCTACAAATCTCACTACCTCATCTTCATTCGGAATTTCACTATATTTTTTTTTCTTATCTATTTCAACTCGATAGGTTTTAACGACTTGACCAAGAAATGTTGAATGCAGATCAACGTACTCGCGTGACATACACATTTCTTTTGCAATGGCGGATACATGTAATAAAAGGAAACGCGTTTTCCGCGCGATCGTATCCAAACATGAATCATATTATACGGAATATGGAAGTGTATTTAATTTTAAGTAATCAAAGCTAAGTGCTACTGGGTGTTTGTAAATAATAAATAATATTGAAAATGTGTGATAAGGCACGGCTTGGGCCATGCACGGTTATATTCGTTCGACTTTCTCTGACGTGAATCGTGAAAGTCGAGTATCGTAAGCAGCGTACAAGGAAAAATGGACACAGAGATTATAAAGAATAAAAAATAAGACTAGATCAAGAGAGGCTATAGAGAATGATTTAATCTTGCGTTAACGAGGTGTATACCGCATAAATATATACAGAGTTATTCAGTAGAAACGCACCACGTGAAGTTATCGCACCCATTTGAACCTTATGGTAAAACTATGTTTAAGTGGTGCGTTTGGGCTGAATAACCGGGTATATACGTATATTATACATATACCGGATTCTCGAAATTTTCACGAGTCATGGTGGATAGCCATTTTATAAATATTTCATATATTTTGTTATACTATTTCTATGCTCTCTACGTTATAATTGAAAGGTAATTATACATATGTATAAATGTATTACAGTATCGATCCGCCTTTAAACCTTTTCCACTTATTCAATATGGCGGCGCATTAGAATATATGTATTATAGTTCTATATATAAGACCCTCTGATGTTCGTAAAGCTTTATCTTCCAGAAGATTGAGCGAAAAAATTTGAATAATTATAAAGAATTGTCAATAATTCGGAAGGAATTCGATGATCACATAATGATTGGGTTCGTTTACTGATAAGGTCTTTGAAACTGTCCAACCACGAAATACAATCATCGCGACATACTTTCATAGATGTAGATATCCTTGTATTACACCAGAGTACATGATCTACATAGAAATTTGGAATTAATAAATTCCCTTGGACATGAAATTTTCTATCATGTTTGTATTTTTTGACATCAGATCATCACACAGGCTTTCGTATGTGCTAGAGGACTACTGCATTTGAAGCGTTTTTATTTAAATGCATTATCTCACTATATTATATCTTTTAACAAACTAATCAGCTCTGACCTATATAAAAAAGTTAGAAGTATCTGCTATTTGTCTTACGTTCGATTGTTAGATACGTTTTATTTCTGTGATGAACAAAACATAAGGAAATTATTATTGAGAATTATTTAAAGAATATCAGTAATGTTTTTTTACATGTATTTCTGTATACTCATCAGCTTCGATAATAATGTATTTTCTAATAATTTATCCGAAGAATTTTAAAGAAATGACGCTTATAAAAACTTGTCCAATAAAACAACCCAGTAGAAATACTGGATATCAACGCTATAAGCTAGACCCAAGGTGATTGGTTCAGATTCTAATGTTTTTCACCAATCCCGACGGTGCGGTCAAGTATCGTTCGTCGTATTGAGGATAAACAGAGCGAACACCTGGGGCCTCGCAGCCTGAGGTGCTAGGTTTACGGCCGGGTATTACTCTTTTCTTTAATCAGGCCACGCTACGATCACAGACATATTGAAAAATGCAGAAACGTCCACTAATCAGGTGGCGCGTCTACGCTGAAATAAAACTAGACCATGAAAATCGACTCATTGGCAATCTCCCTACTTATATTTGGTAGTGGTTTGTGTTAATTTATGAGGTTAACGGGTAACCAATAACACGCGCAATAAGCATTATTAAAATAAAACTACTTTGTTTTAAATTGTCTTTGTCACTAAATATTTTGTACACTTTTTCTCATTGTTGACTTTATCGCCATCTAGTGTAATAAATTCGTGTTGTTGCATACCACAGAGTAAAGAAGTGGTTTGGTTTCATAGGACGCCGACGGTGGAGCCATTTTAGAATATCACAGAAGGTTGAGTGCCTTGTCAGTCTTTTCATCGTACATCAGGCACCGTGAGATTTGAGTAAATCCATTTTTTCGTTGAGTGAGGTGGATTTACGTATATTGTAAAGAATGGCAGATTTTCTGGATACTGAGGCTGAAGAGAGCGAGGTAGAGTATCTGTAGATATACTATTGTAATATGTTGTTGCATGAGAAGTTTTGCAACGCCATTTTCATTGCATTTCTTTACTGGTGAACCAACTTTTATACCCATATTTTGTGGTTTTTTAGGAGGAAGAGGAGTTGGATTATACTGAAAAGAAGAAATTAAAGAAATTAAAGACTGTGGAGGAGAGTGATGAGGAGGAAGAAGGTAAATCCTCTGTTGTGATTAATACAAATCTTCTCTGAGTACGTTTTTATTTCAATTATATTTGACACAGATGATGAGGACCGACTTCGTGAAGAACTGAAAGATCTTATTGATGATAATCCTATAGAGGAAAGTGAGGGAGAGGATAGCGATAATTCAGGTGGTTCTAAGAAACGTAAAAAAAGTGATGATGAAGATTTTGATGACCGCCTTGAGGATGAAGATTATGATCTCATAGAAGAGAATTTAGGTGTTAAAGTTGAAAGGGTATGCCCTTAAAAAATATATGTCTAACCTAACTATAAAATTCATAACTTGTTCTGAATGCTCCTTGTTTTAGAAACGCTTCAAGCGCTTGCGAAGAATACAAGATGAAGAATCTGAGGAGGAACAAGAACAAGAGGCTGATGAGGAAAGAGATGCAATTGCAAATGAACTATTTGAGGGTTCCGGTGATGTAAGTTCTAATATTTCATTAAAGTATCCAATATGTTAGGACTTCTTAGCTCATGTTGGTTTTTTGCTTGCCTGCTTGCTTGTATTAGGAAAGGGATGGATTGGTGGTATGTATGTTTTTAGTGTTTACTTGTTACATTATTCGATCTTTTACCTTTGATATCAGGAGGATGAACGGAGAAGTGAACGGAGTCACAGGCCTGAGGCAGAAACATTTGATGAGGAAGGAAGTGAAGGTGAATACTCAGATGCAGATGATTTCATTGTGGATGACGATGGGAGACCTATCGCAGAAAGGCGAAAAAGGAAAAAGCATATATTCTCTGACGCGTACGTAAAGAATTTCTTATGTTCAGTTCTATTGCAAGATTTATTAGTATTACAGTCCATAATATTTAATCAACGTATTATAATGGGAAACAGGGCTCTTCAAGAAGCTCAGGATATTTTTGGTGTGGACTTCGACTATGATGAATTCGGGAAATATGGTGAGGAAGATTACGAGGAAGAAGAGGAAGACGAAGAGGATGAATACGTTGACGATGACGGGGATGGAGAGAGACCACGGCGTCCGAAGAAGCAACCAAAGAAGAAGCCTACAAAAAAGAGTATTTTTGAAATATATGAGCCAAGTGAACTCAAGAGAGGTCATTTTACGGACATGGATAATGAAGTATGTATAGATACAGAAATATTCAAACCGTTCTCATAATGAAGTGTTGTTTATATGACTATCTATTTATCAATTTCAGATTCGAAATACAGATATACCAGAGCGAATGCAACTTCGTTCGGTACCAGTTACTTCTGTACCAGAAGGTTCCGACGAATTAGACCTCGAAGCAGAATGGATTTATCAACAGGCATTCTGCCGACCAACAGTATCAATTCAAGATGCACACTTAAACGCCGAAGCAAAAGAACGAGCACGAAAAGGACCACAAACAGTTGGAAAGATCAAGAAGGCTTTAGATTTCATGAGAAATCAACACTTTGAAGTACCATTCATTTCCTTCTATAGAAAGGAATACGTTCTCCCAGAACTCAACATTAACGACCTCTGGAAAGTATACAAATTTGACGCTAAGTGGTGCCAGTTACGTCAAAGAAAAGAAAACTTGTTGAAACTCTTTGAGAAAATGCGAAACTATCAGCTTGATGAAATTATGAAGAACCCAGACGCTCCACTTCCTGACAATGTGCGCGTCATCCGGGAGGAAGACATAGATCGTTTGAAGAATGTTCAAACTAGCGATGAGCTGAATGACGTTCATCATCATTTCATGCTGTATTACAGCCACGAAATACCAGCAATGCAGGAGACCGTCAGAAAGAAAGAAAGGGAGGCTAGACGCGAAGCAAGAATTCAAAGAAGAAGACAGCAAATCGCAGAAGCGGAAGAGAACGGTGAGGAACCTCCACCGGAGGACGAGATAGATGTAGAGGAGGAGGATGAACCAGATGAAACTCTGAAACAAGCGGTAAGAACCGGTCCGTACTCAATCTGCAGAAAGGCGGGCTTGGATGGTCTTGCAAAGAAATTCGGTCTGACTCCAGAGCATTTTGCTGAAAACCTACGTGACAATTATCAGCGTCACGAAGTCGACCAGGATCCTACGGAACCGTCGACAGTAGCGCTTGACTTCTGCGGTGCAAAGTTCAAGACTCATGAAGAAGTTCTCAAGGCTGCACAACTGATGGTTGCCATACAGTTAGCACGCGAACCTTTAGTGCGAAAATGTGTTCGCGAGATGTACATGGAAAGAGCAAAAATATCTGTTCATCCTACGAAAAGGGGTATTAAGGAGATAGATGAAAATCATCCGATCTACGGAATGAAGTACTTGAAAGACAAACCCGTGCGGGATCTTGATGGTGATCAATTTTTGAAATTGTCGATTGCTGAAGAAGATAAACTTATTACGATCACCATGAGCGACACCATCGAAGGAAATACTAGCAGTAATTACGTGGAAGAAATGAAGCAGCTTTATTACAGGGATGAATTTAGTAAGACTGTCCAGGACTGGAATGCTTTGAGAGTGGGTAGCGTAGAAATGGCGCTAACGCGTATGGTCATACCGGACCTTAAGAAAGAACTGAGGTCGAATCTTATTGCTGAAGGAAAAGAGTGCGTACTGCGTGCTTGCTGTCGCAAGATGTACAATTGGATAAAGGTAGCACCGTATAGCTGTGAATTTCCTGAAGAGGAGGACGAGGAGTGGGACACTAGCAAGGGACTTCGTGTAATGGGTATTTCCTATGTGCCTGATTACTCTCAAGCTGCATTTACCTGCCTTGTAGCGCCAGATGGGGAGTGCACTGATTACTTGAGGCTTCCACATCTCCTAAAAAGAAAGAACGGCTTCCGGGAGGATGAGAAGATGATGAAGGAGGCTGACCTTTTGGCTATTCGAAACTTCATAGCTACCAAAAAGCCTCACGTTGTTGTTATTGGTGGAGAGTCACGAGAAGCAATGATGATAGCTACAGACTTGAAGGAGGTTATCGCTACTCTTGTAGAAGATGAACAATTCCCTTCTATTCAGGTGGAGATATGTGACAACGAGTTAGCTAAAATTTATTCGAACAGCAATAAAGGTATCGCAGAATTCCGTGACTATCCGGAGCTTCTTCGTCAAGCTATATCACTCGCAAGAAGAATGCAGGATCCTCTTGTTGAATTCTCACAGCTGTGTACCGCTGATGAGGAAATACTTTGTCTGAGGTATCATACCCTCCAAGACCAGATAAGCAAGGAAGAACTTCTGGAGAATCTCTATCTTGAATTCGTGAATCGGGTTAATGAAGTTGGTGTGGATGTTAATAAAGCTGTTCAACAGGCTTACGCAGGTAACCTCGTGCAATTTGTATGCGGCTTGGGCCCTAGGAAAGGTCAGGCCCTAATAAAGATGCTCAAACAAACTAATCAAAGATTAGAAAACAGGACGCAGCTGGTAACAGCTTGTCACATGGGACCAAAGGTTTTTATAAACTGTGCTGGTTTCATTAAAATAGACACAAACAGTTTGGGAGACAGTACAGAAGCATACGTGGAGGTACTTGATGGTTCTCGTGTGCATCCTGAGACGTACGAGTGGGCAAGGAAAATGGCTGTGGATGCTTTGGAGTACGACGATGAGGACGCAAATCCTGCTGGAGCTCTTGAAGAAATTCTCGAGTCTCCTGAGAGGTTGAAGGATCTCGATCTGGACGCTTTTGCCGAGGAACTGGAAAGACAGGGCTTTGGAAACAAGTGCGTTACACTCTATGATATCAGAGCAGAATTAAACAGCAGATACAAGGATTTGAGAGTGCCCTATCAGTCTCCAAGTGCTGAGAAATTATTCGACATTCTTACAAAAGAAACTCCAGACACATTTTACATAGGTAAACTGGTCTTAGCCTCCGTCGTCGGAATCAGCCACAGGAAGCCGCAGGGTGAACAGCTGGACCAAGCGAATCCTGTACGAAACGATGAAACTGGCCTTTGGCAATGTCCCTTCTGTTTGAAGAACGACTTCCCTGAACTGTCTGAAGTGTGGAATCATTTTGATGCTGGCGCTTGCCCGGGAAAGGCTACGGGCGTAAGATTGCGTCTGGACAATGGAATATCTGGGTACATTCACATTAAGAATTTGTCCGATAGGCACGTCGCTAATCCAGAGGAAAGAGTGGGCATCGGTCAGATAATTCATTGTCGAATCATTAAAATCGAAGTCGAGCGATTCAGCGTTGAGTGTACCAGCAAGAGCAGTGATCTTGCTGACAAGAACCATGAGTGGAGGTAACGCAAGGATCAATTTACAAAATTCTTAACTGTTAATTATTTATAAACTATTGAATTTTTATTTAACATTTCTAGACCACAGAAGGATCCTTTCTACGACACTGAAGCAGAGCAAAAGGACTTGAAAGTGGAAGAGGAGGCTAAGAAAGCAAAGCAGAGGCAAACTTACGTGAAACGCGTTATAGTTCATCCGTCGTTCCATAATATTAGCTTTGCTGAAGCAGAGAAGCTTATGCAACATATGAAGCAAGGAGAAGCTATAGTCAGACCAAGTAGCAAGGGTGCGGATCATCTGACAGTTACCTGGAAGATAACGGATGATATCTATCAACACATTGACGTACGAGAAGAAGGCAAGGAGAATGCTTTTTCTCTTGGACAAAGCCTGTGGATTGGAAATGAGGAGTTCGAGGATTTAGATGAAATAATTGCTCGACACGTTAATCCAATGGCTGCGTATGCTTCCGAGTTATTAGATTTTAAGTACTATAAACCAAACATTGATGGTCTAAAAGACAAAGCAGAAGAGATATTGAAGGACCAGAAAAAAGAGAATCCTGGTGGAATTCCATACATCATATCTGCTGCCAAAGTACGTCCCTCTACAGTAATCACATTAAAATTAATACAAATTTTATCTAATAAGTTTTGTCTTCGTTGTTTGCAGAGTTATCCAGGAAAATTTTTGCTCTCTTATTTACCAAGAGTACGATGTCGCCACGAATACGTCACTGTATCCCCAGAAGGGTTTAGATTCCGTGGACAAATGTTTGGCAGAGTTAACGACCTGTTCCGCTGGTTCAAGGAACACTTCAGAGACCCAGTACCAGGTCAGGCAACACCTAGCACTCCACGTGGAGCTATGACCTCCAGGACACCGTATCATACAACTCCAGGTGTTAATGTCAGCGGTGCGTATAAATTTAATTTCGAGAAACTTTTATTGCATTAGAAATAATATTAAATATCTGAATAAATTTTTTAGGCATGAACCAGGAAGCCATACAAAGAGTTGCACAGAATCTTCCACATCACATGATTCATTCTTTGTCTCAAGTGGCAAATCAAACTCCTCATCATTATCCTCCGCATACTCCAGGAACAGCCGGAGCTACCGGCTATGGCGGAATGCATACTTATCCAAATACTCCCTACACACCTTCCGGACAGACGCCATTCATGACACCTTATCAAACACCACATCATACTCCTCATCACGCTCAACCAACACCCAGGTATTCACAACACAGCCAGCACGGGCAACACGGGCAACAGACTCCTAGCCATCATCAAGGTCCCTTCTTACATCCTGGTCCACCTACCGTGACACCCGTTCACCATAGAAGCACTCCGTCCCATCGACCAACACCTCCTATAGGAACACCATCCGGCGATCCAATGGATTGGAAAAAGGCTGCCGAAGCTTGGGCTAGACTCAAGCAAACGATGCCAAGGATGTCGTAAGTGTCATTAGATCCTACCTTACGCGCATTGTCTACAATGAATAAATCTAATTAATTCTTAATATCATAGTGGCGGCACACCACGGTATGAAGACTCCAGGAAAACCCCAAGAGGATATGAAGAGTCCTCAGGAAGAGCAACACCCCGCAACAGACCACCATCGGCTCGCACTCCGTCGTACAAGTCACCCCGAGGAACACCGCACACGAATTCTAGTCCTCGGAGTATGTCTCTAAGTGGAGACGGTACTCCTCTCTACGACGAGAGCTAACATGATTAAGCATTATTGTCCATAGTATACTGTCTATTATTATTATTATATTATTATGAAATATAGATCGAAGTAAACAAGTGAGTGCAACTGGAAACGAAATCGAAGCACTACTTACATTCCAAATATTACGTGTCAAGTTGGTGATTGTCTCTAATATTTATAATTGAATTACCACAATGCAGGGGTTTTTGTTAATTGTAATTATGCGCTTTAGGTCATTTAGCTAGCTCCCGGTCTGTTATCACTGGATTGCTGATAATATAATCTATTCAGTTAAACGAGAAATCACAGATTTTAAAAACATTGTATTTTAACATAGAGAAATTTTACAAGTCATAAAACATGGCTACGCCTTTAAACTATATAGTATAATTTTGATTTTATCTTCTCCATTTCATGGTATGTGCGAAATCTCGTCATCTGACAGCATGCTGTCTTGTAGCGATACATTTTCGTGATACGTGCAAATTATATTCTGCTCACGACCTCGCGACGTTGATCTCTGTCTGTTTCGGTGCCTTTACAAAAAAAAAAGAAATATCTTGGTTATTTAAATTTTGCAAATATAATCTAATGTCATAACTAACGGTTCTCACAATACGTCAGACTGTATCTCGTTTGATAACTGTTTAGATTTTGGTGAATTTTCAAGTTTTTGTCGCTTCGCCATTCTCGATTTTCGCGAAGAATTTTCAAGCGCGTCCGTCTTCATTCGCGATGAACTTTCAGCCTATAAGAATTAATTCATTAATTAATTAACAAGATAAATATTATGAAACAATGTGTCCTAGATATTATTTAAAAAAAAGTTAGCATACTGTATATTCAATAGATGGAGAATTATTAGTTTTCTTTCCATTAGACATTCCACCGGATTTGGTACTCGACCTTGTTGTTCTACGCGATGTAAAATTTGTCTTTTCCTCGTCGCTAGATGAGAAATTTAATTGTTGAACAATACTTCGTCTCTTCCTAATATATCTTTTCATTTCATCATCTTGCGACTTCGTCTCATTTTTCGCAAGTCGACCTGCCGTGCCTCTAGTATGATACTTCATATCTGTTACCGGGTATTTTTTACTCTCACGAGAATTGTTACGTTCCTGGGTAGAGGTCTTCTGCTTTCCTTCGTCCTGAGAGTCTTGGGAAAAACTCGTACGGCTCTTCGTACTTCTTGATAATTCACAAGTATCTCGTGATTTGCCAGGACTGTAAACTGCATTATTATCCTTTAACGTAATACGTTCGCCGTTCCAATAATTCAAAGGCGGTAGGATTCGTCTTCCCCTGGAGCTAGTCGAAATACTTAAGACATTCAAAGTGGAACCATCCAGTGGCTCAATATTCTTTACAAAATTATCCATCTTCAACGATTTCCAATTATCACAAAATTGATTAATATGTGTCGGGCAGCCACTTCTGCAATGCTTTAACAGCTCCTTGGGAACGATATGCTTAGTGTCGTTGAGATCTCCTGATAGCTGAAAAAATTCATGACGCACTGTCTCGACAATTTTGCTCGAAACTCTTCGTAAAATTTGATCCGTATTAAATTTCCTGTTAACAACATGACCAGCTTCGTTTAATAAACTTCCTTCAAAAACCAAACCGCATTTGGACTCGGATTCAGAATTGTAGACAACGAGTGGCGTCCATGCCACAAGTATCTTAGGATTAGCTTTCGACCCATAATCCTTTTTGGTTAATTCTGTATTCTCTCTTAAGTTATTCGTTGCTTTTCTCGGCGAAATCGGTTGTTCACTTGCCACTGGTGGAGATAATGTTTTCTGTGCTTTTAACGGTTTTGAACCTGATGGAACGATGTTGTGTTGTTTTTGTGACGTGGAAGGTGACGTTTCGTTCTCCTTTACGTTAGAATTATGATTTTTTTTATTCTCCATATCACGAAGAGTTTTTTCAACCGGTTGACGCGGCGCTGTTACAACTGAGACCTTATCGGGAACCTCATGAACAACCTGATTCTGATCCTTAGGAAACGAAATAATTTTTTGTTGTTGACATAACGTGGGCACTGGTGTTCTCTCTCGTGATCCTACATCACTCAGAGCAACTATTGGTGATGATTTTTTGTTTGGTTTATGTGTAGATTTTGATCCTCTGTAAACCTGACCATTTAAGATACCACAATCATTTTCAATATCACTAAGGTATGCATTCAATGATACAGACCTATGTTTTGAAGTCATTTGTTTATGTGGTTGACACATTGCTCGATTGTGAGTCTCGTAATCGCTAGGATTTTCAAGTATACTGACACTGGAATCATAGGGTGACAGTTTTCTGTTATCTCTGCTTTGACTATAACTTTTGCTGATACTAGGATTTGTAGCTGGAATATTATTTGTCCTTTCTAAATCGACTGTCAAGACCTTGTCTATCCTTTTATGCCCAGTTGTATGACAATCTTTAATCGGCTTTCTAACGTAGTGCTTGGAAGGTCCCTCTTGCAGGTTTCTGGCCCTAAAGATTTTGTCAGCGGATATTCGCGGTACGCCTGAATAAGTTTCACTCTCAGATTCAGAATCGATATCTCTTTTTGAATTACACTGACCAGCATCCTTTGATCTGTGCTCAGGCCCTTCCTTCCTTCCTTCAGGCCCATTCATAGAATGGGATACTGCGGTATTGGAATATTCAGAATGACCCAAACAATCCATTTTTGAATTAGGCAAATTCTGCTCTTTATAGTTTGAAATAGAAGAAGCCATCATTGAAATTCTATTATTTTCACATTGCGATTCATTCTTAGCCGAAGTAGTCGATATATTCCTCGTGAAGTTTTCTAACTGATTTTCGTCATGCGCCTTATTATAATTTACAACGTAATTAAGACAATCAAACATTACCGTAACCTTTTCAATATACTCTTGCGAACAATTGCGACCAGTCAGATTACTGATAACAGCAGCTAGTTTGTCTTCGAGTTTACTAGATGTAGTTGTTCCAACAATTGATGAATTGCTGCTCTTTGTGTACTCGTCTCCTTTGTTAAGGCTGTTTTCAACGTATGAAGTATCCGCAAGAGGAATTGTAGGGGTTGCGGAAATTCTAGAATCTGCACGTTCCTTCAATACACTTGCATTGGACTTATAGGAAGTAGATGTGTTAAAACTGTTCCGTCTAACTGATGTATGTGATTGTTCTTGCTCTCGGTTAGGATGTCTTGTGTTTCTTTCGCTCATAAAAATCATATCTGTAACTTCACTTATGAGATCATCATCACTATCAGTTATTGGAGTTGGCCAACGGAAATTTGGCTTACATCCCTTAGCTACGAAGCTTCTCCAAATTTGATGTACATTTTCCCAGTCTTCAGGAAAACCATTATAAAATTTACCACGTACATAATCAGGCAGGTCATGTCTATCATCGACAATGTTTCCATTGAGACGATAAGTGTGCTTTAATATTGATACTACACTTGTCGAAGTTAGTCTCCGAATCACAGGCTTGCTATGAGCGAGTCTGTTGTTCTCTAAGGTCCCCTTGATAAGTAATTGACCTTGATCATTGAGGATAACCTTCCATTTGTAGAAGACTGTAGGTAATTTTCTTCGAGACTCTTTCGTATTGCCTTGTGTATAACCACTGTTGTGGTGATAAGCTTTTGGCACAGTGATGTCTAGTTCTGCAGTAGTCTGAGGAGCTTGAAACTCACTTGTGCTTGGTGTTGTTATACTAGAAATATGATCAGCATCAGGAGTTGCCTGCTGTCGAATTTTACTCTTTCCATAGATACTCGGTGGTGGCATAGCTAATGTGTCTAGATCATTCTTAGCAGTTACAGGACTGTCCTTCAGACTAGAAGTAGCCATTCTTTCAAGAGGATTGCCAGATCTCTTGCTATTAGGTAAAGTCTTTTTGAGATTCTTACTAGAGGTCACAACTTCACTACACATGCAAGACGTGTTAAGAGACTGTGCTGTGGAACTTAGATCCATTGAATTAATACTGGAAATTGACCATGCAGGCATAGGGAATCCACTTCGTCTATCCATCTTTTTTCCATCAATTTTATTCAAGAGAGACAATTTAAGGACACGTTCTAGCTTTTTGAATCGTTCATCGACCTGCAAGTCGCGAAATGTCATCTAAACAGAAAACAAATTAATGTAATACAAAGGAGTAGTAAGTCTTATATTATAACCAAACAAGCTTTAATATTACCCCTTTAGTACATTCTGTATCTATTTCAGGATCAGTATTCTGTTTTGAATTACATGTAGAACCGGAACTAGCATTATCCAATTTCTATATGAAATAATATACTGTAAGAACTGCAAGCTCGGATAGGTTCTGAAAATTTGTATCTCTATTACCTCTGTTCTTAGCACATCATTTGTTCGTTTGCTGCTCATCGTTCTTTATATTCAATAATATTAATTTTTAAATTCACGGCACAAAGTATTAAATCTATAGTACACTCTTTGTTATATATATTATTTAAAACTGACAATGACAAGTATTGACACTCAACTGTATCGTTAAGCTAGTTTATAGTACACATAAATATAATAAGCATAAAAACAGTGTGCAACGTATGGGACAGTAACGGCGCAACCCCCCGAGCAAGTTGTTGCCTCTTGCTTCGCAAATTCGGTTTTTGGTCATTTAAGCCAACGATATCACTGATACGAATACCTCTAAATACACAGCATCGAAAAAAGAACTTTTATATCTATAATTTCTTCAAATTCTCACAATTCGGTTAATTGGCAGAATAATAAGAAAAAAAAAAAGATCTAACCACGTAAAGGGTATTGCGCGGGAAATAATGCCGGTATAATCTTCACGTTATCGGCTGGTATTAATGGTTACTTCTTCATCGACTGTGGGTAAGTACTTTGACAAAATTTTAAAGAAACAGTAAACCATTATGAAAGGAAAGGACAAGATGTGCAATATTCATTTATTCATTTAATATATCACCCATTCAAGCATACAAGTCTCGTATCTCATAATTATAAAGGATTTTTAATATTTCAATCCGAATAGTAGTATGAGAAATATTGATTTAGCCTGGTCAGCTTATTTTGGCAAGCCTATTTAGTTATTACGGAGCCAGTCCACAATGCGATTTGCTTACAAGATCGCTGCTGAAATTCGGAAAACTTAGTTTGTAATACCGTTGGAGTATACATACGTATTGTATCGGTCAATCAAATGCAATGGTCGAATATATAAATGTCTCAAAGGATTCAGCGAGCTTGTGAAAAGCAATCTGATCCTATAGAATAAAGGAAAGAACTGTTTCACAAGCTAGAAGAAAGCTCCGATCCCCTTTCTCTAAATTGTAATGGAGTATAATGACACGCTGACGTTGATTACATTTCCATAGAGTTTAAAGAAATACTGAGTAATCCTTTTTTATCCTCGGAAATGGTATACAAGGCTAGGAGTTCGCGACAGGAGAGGCCTAAGTAACAATTAGAAGAAATCCTTTAATAAACATACCAAAATATATAGACTATTTCTATTGACAATAACGTAGAGAATAGACACGGTAAGTTCGCTTGAGAAATATCTGTTAAGAATTAATAATAAATACCAAGCGAAAAATATATGTTTATATGTATATATATGTATGTCTGTGTATTATGCCCGGATCGTCTCGAAGTCAGGATTTTTCTGGGAGATGCTAGAAATTCACTGGGGAATATGCAGAAGCAGTTTCACCAGAAGTCATTAGCAATAACAGGCAATTCTTCTTTCATCTAACTTCATCTTCTTATTTAGAATCCTTCATATTTCGTAACAATGATCTCTATCGTCTATCTCTATCGCCTGTTAACTATGCCGTCTAATGCACGAAGCACAAAATGTATAGAAACGGGTCTTTTTGTTCTCGTTATTACACACTGATAAATACGTTCATCCGAATCTATCGATGCAGGCATCTCAATTTTCTTTGTATATAGCTAACTTTTTGATCTGATATCCTACGAAGCCAGCAGCATCGATCTCTCTAACATCTCGACGAGAAAAATCTGATCACTCAGTATTTAAAATCGCGATAACATTTAGCAAAATTTCCGAATTCCTTTTCCGTATCACCACTCTCGGTTATTTACTCTTGTCGTGAGTTCTTTGTGTCTCTTGAGCTCTCGCCACATTCCGAATATTCTTTGTGCTGTTCCTTGGAATCCCTGTCCTTGTAATCTCGTCGATGTTCTCGCGAGTCTGGCTCTCTACGATCCCTCTGCGATCTCTGTCCACGATACTTACGATTGCCGCCCTCGCGATGATAGCTACCACCGTTATTGTGGAAGTCTCGCGATCGATAAAATGGCGGATAGCTTCGTGTGTCTAGTCTAACGTTGCCATTGCGTAGCTGCGGGAGGACCGTGCTGTCAACTTCCTGTTCGCGATCTTGTTTATCCTGTCGACTTCTTCCGTTTCGATGATAATCCGAGTTCTGGTCAAAACTTGACGTTTGGGAAAGGAAACGAAGATAAAGATTGTTGTGAATATTTTCAAGGGCTATTTTCACGTTAATGTACCCCGTACCTGTGATTTCCTCTTGAGCCACGGTGCCAAAAACTCTGTGTATGCAACGGTGGAAATTTGTGGGATGTCTGATCCTGTCCTGTACTGTTTGCTGATCCTCGACTGTGGTGTCCATTATGACTGCCACGACTTCGACCGCCATTGCCACTGCTATTGCCATTAGTCGAACTCGTCTTCAACGAGGCTATTTCACGTCGCTGATCTTCGTTTTCACGACGCAAACATTTCACCATCGCCTCGGCGTCCTCAAGACGCGTCGCTAAATCGGCGTGATGTGAATCTACGACGCTACCGACTTGAATGGCGGCGTCGGCCATTGACAGTTTCTCCTTGCGTTCCTCGACCAGATCCAATTTTCTGAAAGGTAATTAACAACGCCCAGACATAATTCAACGATTCCTCTATACAGTACGGACAATACTGACTTCTTTTGTCGTTCGATTATCTCCGAGAGATAGAGATTGTGTGTTTTGGCCTCATGGAGAGACGCCTTGATGTCCTGTAGGTCTCTCTCGAGCAGTTCCACCTGTAGTGGCGCGAGGTTAACGCATACTGGGCTACCCTGTCGGCAAAGAATTTTTTTTATGAAGGATAAACTAAATGAATCAAAGTTTACATTGTACGATTAACGTACTTTTGCTTTGACGAACCCATTTCCATTATCCTCGGGTGACGAAGGACTGCTAGGTACGCAGACATTTCCTTTTGAGAAGACCAGCTGGAACTGCAGGTCTGAAAGAGGACGTCGATTTACGCCATTCCTTCGTCGATGATAATGCGGATTGTAAATAAGGGGCAGAGAAAATCGTTTTTATCTCGGGAGCGTCCTCAACCTCTGTTCCTCTGACGAAGATTCTCGACCTCCTGATGAAGAGACACCAAGGTTGCCTGATGCTGCTCCTGGAGGAACTTCATGTTCTGTTCCAATTGCGCGGTCCGATCGCCACTGGTACCCTGATGTCGCAATTGATTCACACCCTCGGTTCTACTGGGAAGATTCATCATCTCGGCAGGTGGTTTTTTACCCTTAAAAAAAGGTAACAAGTATCGATCACTATACCATTACTTATTGAAGTAATTGTTATTTTCTAGTCACCTGAGAGAACGGTACCGTCGGCAATTTCACAAGAACCTTCGAAGTCATCACTGTGTTATTTCCTGTCTTCCTTTTTTTTTTTGTAAATTTTCACAAACTCACCAAGAAAGTCTCTATCCCAAAAAATCCTTTCTCCGGGTCTATACAAAGGATAAACAGATCCTGTCCGGATCTTTAGACTATCACTCGGATCGACTTGGACCACGCAGTTGTGATTGTTCAGAATTATTTCTGGAAGGACATATGGAGTGTTACTGGAGTCCCAACGTCCTGCATACCAAAGCACAAAATTAATATAACCGGTGAACAACTTCACTACTGATGGCTGACCAAACGGATGGATCTAGAAAGGGATGCCACAGGGTCGAAGTTCTATGATTCCCGATAAGAACACACAGGCACACCGAATCTTTGGATTGGAAGATCGTAGGAATCACAAGCCGTGATCAGGAGTGTTAACAGAATCGTTATGCGTCGTACGAACTCGATGTACTCACGTAGCTTCCACGGAACTGTGAAGCCGGCGAGAGTATTGATCCGGGCGACACGAACACGCTCGACTCGAGCATCGATGGCCGCACCCACTCTTTTTCTCTGAACTCTTCACCCTTTGCTAGTTAGACTTTACTCCGTTACTATTTATTTTTTTAAACTTTCCACGATCCACTTTGCCCACTGTTATTACCGAAAGACTAGACAGACGAATACAATTAATTATACTTCTTCGAGAATTGTGCTGCTTTTTTTCCCAAGAGGAAAATCACAGTGACTGGTGAACAACAGATTTCAACAGGTTCTTACATTAATTCTCAGGGTCTTGTACTGTGAAAATATTTAAAATATTATTTTTTTATTTTTTTTATTTGAGAACCACTATTGGTAGCCGATCGTTAGCAAAATTAATCTAGGTGCTGTTATCTGCTTTGCCATAGAGTTAGAATATGATAGAGAAGATTTAAGAGATTTTATATAGTCACAACGTGCGATGGCTTGTTATTTTATTATTATTCTTGGTACTTCTGAATAAACTTGAAGGATGCTTCAATATTGGAGTATTATGTTGATCTTACTGTGAGATTGTTTAGAGTTTTTGAAAAATTTAACATCCCCGAAGTCAGGCTTACGTTTCCGTAAAGGAAACGTTTTCCCGGGTGCACTATTGCTTGTACTTAAAGGAATCCCGTGACCTATTCGCGTTTCTTATACTTTACACTTCTTATTTGATATTCTTTGTTTATTATGCAAGCTGACGGACACGAATGATTCTTGGGAACGGAACGGAAACTCCTTGGGGCTGTTGCTGATAACCAAGGAAAATGTCATTCGCCAATGACTTACATGCGATTTCGGAACTTGGATTTCTCAGCAACAAGGAGAGAGAGGATTTCTTTCTCTCGGATGAAGAGGACGAGGATGAGAATTTCAAGTTCAAGGTATCATAGGCTTACTTTATAGTTCAGTATGACCATGATTATCAGTGGAGGTTGGATTCTTTATTTTGTCTGTCTTTTATATTCTTCAGTACGTTCCTGTGAGTAAGTTTAAGAACATTATCAAGGATGTGAGAAGACAGAGAATCAAAGTAGATGATGAGCGCACCTGGAATACTTTCCTCAAGCAACAACGTTCGTTGAGCTTACCTTATCAGGAAGATAACGTGGATCCGTCGATATCCAACGTGAAAAAGTTTCTCAGGGATAATTTCAAGGAGGTGGACAGGGAATTGATGAGGCTGGAAGAAGATGCTCTTCCTGAGCGAAGGAAGAGACCATCCAGCAGTGTAAACGAAAATGTCCAAGATTTCCAGGTAATATGATTATTTGAATTTAGGAAGAATGAGTAATATGAATTTGAATAGACAGATAGATGATTTATTATAGGTACAAGGTACCAGAGTTGAATCACCTAAGGAAGTTCCAGTTATGAAGGACAGTGATACAGGAAGTACAAATATCCTGTTAACGATTCCAGAAGAGGAAAACATTTTATCTACCTACAAAAAGGGGTTAGAATCAAGACAGGAATGCAGATTAAATAATGCAAACAGGATATCCTCGTCCGATCATAGAATAATACGCAGAAAGGATAGAACGAGAACAATCCTCCATGCCATTGATGATTCAGAGTACAATTCCAGTCCGGAATTGAGTCCTGATCTTGCAAGCGATCCAGATGATCTTGTAGATGTTAGAGCGGATCCCATTGTTGTGCGTAAAGTTCTTTTTTGCCAGAAGAAAATCTCACGTGTTCTGGACGAGATTTCATTGCAACTAGACAAAATTCCACTTCCGGATGGCGAGCGAGACCTGTACAGAAGACAACAGAGAGTTATGGAATTCGCCATTAGATTCTCCAGGAATTATTTATACGAATTGGGAAGACAAGTTACCGAGATTCAGAGGCATGTTCGTGCCATTTCACCAAGTGTCAGAGTGAAGCCCAGTAGAAGATGTCGCACTCTGCACATGCAGGCGATAGAACAGAAATTAGTTGCTGCTCATCAATTAATGCTGCAAGCATTGACTGCTTATTGCAGGCACATTCCTAGTTCAGCACTTAAGAGTCATCCTGGGAAACTCAAGGAAGTGTTGCAGATCCTGGTAGACTTGGTGGAGATCTGCGCAAAGATTCATCTCACTCCTTATCATTTTGGATCAGGAGATGCAGATGAGCAACTATTGACAAATCTGCAATCCTTTATGCGGCAGCACAGGTCGCGTCGGCATGAAAATCCTGAACAATTCCAGGATAAAGATTTGCTGAACAAATGTAGTAACATCCTGTCGAAACTTAGACCTGGTTCGGATAACGAGTCTCAAGTAGTGAGCAACAGGACACAGTCGACTTTAGCAACTGCGCCTTCGGCTTCACGCACCAGGAGGCGAAACAGTGCTAAGAATCTCACGAATCGACTTAGCATGTACAGTGTGGATGTCAGAAACAGCAGAAAATTACGTACGTTCTGATAAGTAGTCTTACTCTCTCATGAGATTACCTCAGAGATTCTCATTTCGTTCTATAGCCTTTTGCAGTCAGCAACAACAGAGGGAGAAAGAACGTGGCACTGTGAGGTCAAGGATGTTGTCCAGCAATCATCCAGGAACTCCGGAACTACCAAATCCTCATTCTAGTCCAGCCAGTAACAAATCATCAAAGGAAATGACGAGGCGTGTCAATCCCAGAATCAAAGAAAGATTGTTGCAGAAGGATGGTGACATCAGAACTATGATGGATATGATACCTACTGATTCTGAAGCTGTTAGAGACCTTAATAATATTTAACAAACTAATAATAGTATAGTGGTATTTTTAATGGTAATCAATTTCAGGGTAGTAGCATTGAGCATACCGATAAATTTAAGGAACTAAGACCAAGTGAATCCAAGTTCAAAGTCTCGCGAAAATCTTCAACAAGAATAAAAACTTCTCCGAGGTCTAAGCATTCTGGTATCTCGATGAAATCTACTAAAAATGATATGAACGTTGGTAACGAAGTGTTTGCAAATAAAGTAACCACGATCACCGAGGAGCACTTGTCAAACTTGGTTCCAGTAATTGCTGACCTCATTTCATTCATTAGAAACAAGGTATATGATTCCGCCGTCTTGATAATAATCTAATCAATCTGTCATGTATGTACAATTTATGTATCAGGATAATGACTGTGAGATTCGGCCAGTATCGTCTGCCTCAGTCGAAACGCTACTAGGACTGTTAGGAAAATATGAACCAGCAGCAAGCGACTTGCATGAGAATTTAAGCAATTCAAAAAATATGCAGCTAATTTGTCTCTCATCCGATGAAATCGCTAACACATTGCCAAAGTACATGGATGCTTCTTGCCAAGCAAAATTGGATAAAATGTCGGATAGCCAATCAGAGTCCAGTATCGCAAATGATGTGATGAAGTTTTATAACCAAAAGAAGGAAAAAAAGCGTTTGATAATATCAAAAGAATCAGAAGCTATCATTTTGGATTATCGGGACCGATATCAGGCCTGGTGTCGTGAAAATCCAATGTATTCTAGCAACACTCAAAATAAACCGTGGGAAGTTGTTGCTTGGTAAGAATCAAAGTGCTGTCTGTAATTTCATAAATATGTTGAATAAGAAAATACATCATTTCTTCAAACAGGATTTCGGACAAACTGGTGGATGAGTTGATTAACGAGATATCAAAGGAATTACAAATGGATGATGTCATTAAGAAGCTATTCGACTTGGAATTTCAAGAATTTTGAATCTCTGATGTCAAACCAACTTCGCAAACTTATACAGTAGATACACGTAAAACGCGTGAATGACATCGCTGGAACTTACATAAATTTAGAATGGTTTATATTGACTTGGGAGCCTGACTTTTTCTTACTATATATGAATAAACTGTCAACGATATTATATCTAATTAATTTACTGTGCATCTTTTGATTTAGTCTGCATATTTACGTAATTTAAAAGACCCTCTCAATCTGTTGCTGTCCGTTGCGCCATTCCAGTACACGCAGCGCACGTTAGACAAAATGGCGCTTGAGAGAAGGGAATTTGATTTTCGCTCATTTTATTATTTATTGGCTCTATATCAGTTATACATTTACGGGAATTCTCACGTTATTAACTGTAGGAAGATAACCCTTTAATTTAAAATTGCGGTATCACGATTGTAACATGAAACACATGTTTAAAGATAAATAATAGTGTCACAGAGTATTTAGAATCTGGTAAATTATGTGATGCAATCAGTCAGCAGAAAACGTAGTAAAACTCTTTTTTCTTATTGTCTTTATTTCCCCATGTGGGGATCCAGTTCTACTCGCAGTAAAATTACGAATAGCATTGTATAGAGACCGGACGAAAAGTACATTCTCATTCCGTAAGTAATTATTTTTCGTTTGGAAATTAACGAAAATTACAAATCCGACCATTTAATTAATTAGATATTTAACAGCGTGAAATAATTTAACTAATTCGAATTCAATTCATAAGGTATTGTACGTGCACTTTGCTCTACATTTTACTAACTGTATATCATTGTCAAACTTTCTAAAAGTCTCGGATGATGATTACCGGCTTTAATTTAACTGGTATAAATTGGCACAGCGTTATAATTACGTTTCCTCGCACAAAAACAACTTATTTGATCTTAATTGATGTGCATAATTGAACTAAGTAACTGTACAAAATACAAATAAGATAGTACAATAATTTTGTATCTAGAAATCCAATTTTGCGTGTAGAGCACTGATCATACACATTTTTTAAAGATATATTACTTATTATAATACTCTGGTTTATGGACAGATGTCATGGTATAGTTATGAAAAGCGTAATTATCTAACATGTTCTTTGTATCCTAATTAATCATCATACGTGTTGATTTACTGCTCAGCCTTATCTAATAAAAGATTTGCCATACAAGAATCCAGACGACTTACCTATTAGTCGCTATTAATTTCACGTCATTAGTTTTTCATAGTTACCAAGTCTTGCATGTTTTTTATTCGGATAAAAAAAAAATATTAATCGTTCATTCTATATTGGTATGTCCAGATCGTTTTGTTATTCTAATAAGATTTGAATTTTATTTATAAGTAGCATAGGAGAATCCGCGACTACAGTGACTAATCATTTTATACGTTTGCCGTGTCCGTATAAAACTTTGTGTGACGATAAATGTGTGAAAATGACACAGAACATATTTTATGAAATTATTTATGATTATTAATTTTATTTTTATTACAGACAATGACGGCAGTCCTTATAGCAATGCTCCTTCTAGGAGGAGCACATGCAGCATTTGGGGTTGTGATTTTTGAATCGAGTAGTATGACCATTCATATGAAAGATACTGTTACTGTTGAATTTTTTGCTGATATTTCAGCAGCTACAACTACCTCGACAATAAATATTTTTGCTAACAGTTCCAACGAAGGAATTGTCACTGTAGAGACTCCGGACTCCAGTACTATTAAGCCTGGAATTTGGAACAGTAGCATAGAAGTGCATGGTGTGTTTTTGGGGAATGCTGATATAGTTTTATATATTACCATTGATGATGTAATTATTTTCTTCATTATATTTTTAAAAAAATAAGAATGTAGGAAGTAACCATTCTAACATTATTTTCTTTCAGGTGGTCTACAGTTCTGAATCATTGTCAATCACTGTGATACGCGAAGAGCGTGTTATTGATACTGTATTCACAGCAAGTGTGGCTCTTTTGGTATCAATTCTTTATATTAATTTTGGATGTGCCATGGATTGGGATGTTTGTCGAAAAACTTTAAAAAGGCCAATTGGTCCGGTCATTGGATTTCTTTGTCAATTTGCTTTTATGCCTGTGGTAAATGTTTATCATTCTCTATCTATACTTCAGCTTACATTTATAAATGTCTTATTAATGACTTTACTCACTAGATGAGTTACGGATTAGCATACCTACTCTTTCCGGATAATGCTGAGATGCAGTTAGGTATTTTTTTCACTGGTGTAAGTCCTAGTGGTGGAGCCTCAAATATTTGGACTGTTCTTCTCGGTGGTAATCTTAATCTTTCCGTAACAATGACCACCATCTGTACACTTACTGCTTTTGGTAAATATTTAATGCATAGAATGTGCACAAACTGTCCCGTGCTACTTGCAAATATTATTTTGCTTTTTTTTTTAGGAATGATGCCTCTATGGATCTTTACTTTGGGTGCACAGATATTTTCGAGGGGAAATCTGGTAATTCCTTATTCCCGCGTAGCAATGTTCGCATTCGCACTTGTGGTACCTTTGGCTATTGGCTTTTTCATTCAGAAGAAACTTCCACGAGTCTGCAGATTGATGGTTCGAATTATGAAGCCATTCTCGATTTGTTTGATACTTTTTATTATCATATTCGCTATAGCTACCAATCTCTATTTGTTTCAACTGTTCTCTTGGAGAGTAAGTATTCTATTCTGATAGTAGTAATTTTTGTGTACTGCGTTTTTAGTTATTTCTTTTATTCCATTAGATAATTGTCGCTGGTATGGGCCAACCTTGGTTGGGATTTATATTCGGTTATGTGGTATCTTTTATCCTGAGACAACCTCCACTGGATACCAGAGCTATCGCCATCGAGGCAGGAATACAAAATACAGGAATAGCAATTTTCATGCTGAGATTCAGTTTACCACAACCAGCAGCTGATCTCACAACTGGTGAATATAATTTTCCAATCATTTACTAAAATTGGAAAGGCATCAAAATCGATGGGCATCTATTTTCTGTTTCCTTTAGTTGCACCTGTGGCTTGCGCGATAATGACACCAATTCCATTAACCATCCTCTACATTATAAAGCTTATTGTGGATCGTAGAAAGAAGAAGCTGCGAGCTTCAACGGAAAAACTTCAAGATAATCCACAATCAGTGGTGGCTATAACGTCTTCCGGAGCACCGACAAGGGTTACGTCATTCGATTAGAACTGAGAAAACTTTGAAATGGTTGTGGATTTATACTTTCTTTTTCTAATATATATATCATATCAGTACTCAGAGCAACCTTATATTAAGGCTTGCGCAAATGGGACTTTTTAACAAGCACGGTCTGTTGTTATTAATTGTCATGCAATTTTGTAATCCTGAAACGCTTAGCAATTACATGTCCCTATGGCGACTTTCGGACTGAAGGTGTTCAGGTTTAGACTATAGGGCTTTTTCAACGTTCGAATAAATACAATTTATATATTTTATAAACAGACCAGTTTACTCGCAAGCGCAAAGCCTACACTCAGGTTGAAGCAATATTTCCTGTTGATTAATATAAGTAATGCGATACTTATAATAATAAATCGATGTACAAAAAATTGATTTTATATCGGTTATCATAGGCGAATTCTACTTAAAATGCACCAAATGGCAGATTTGTCTTTATATTAAATATTTTTAGTCAATTACAGTTTGTTAAAGATAAAAACGTTTCCTTTATTTTACCATCACATATTGGTACATGTATTACGTTTGTTTTGGCTGCTCAGTATTTTCTAGATGATCTTGACTGGAACCTGAAGCATTTTTAGGAGCCATGTTTTTCTTTCTAAGATTACTATGCCAGATTCCATAGAAGAAGTATATCGTCAGTCCTGTATGGATACAAGGTAAATTGATTAGTCCTAAAAAATATATGAATATAAAAACTACTTACCAATTACCATCCAGACCACAAAACGTATCCAAGTCATGACATCCAGCATCATCATTAAGTAAATATTAATCAGAATACTGAGAGCGGGCAGGAATGGTACCAGTGGAACCTGAAATCACAAAATAAATATTTTTTAATTATTATTTACTAAAAGTACATTTAATCACTTACTGAAAATGATAATTTCTTTCCAGAGACTGGCTGCAAATTGATGATTATCAGTATTGCAATAAGGATGACCAGGAGAATAACTAGGACTATAATGACCCATGCTTCCAGATTTGCAATAGCTCCAAAGTATTTTGCAACAATGGCGGTAAAGGCGATGCACAGCATGACTATCAAGTAAACAATTTAGTAATTAAATATAATGCATAATTTATATAAGATAAAAGTGGTTGGTTTATCTACTTACAGTAGAAAAATACTAGCCACGTTACAATTTGTGCAGTCAGTCTTGTAGCGTGATGCTGCTTGTTTGCATTAACTAGCTGCATCATAATGAGAGAAAAAGATCTCACTTCACGATCATACTTTTTTTCATATCCATCGCTCTCTTCATATCTAAAAAAATACCATATTTTATAGACTGGCATATTTTTGCGTGTCGTAAGTGTTTCACTATTACCTCAATATCAGTACGCAGGCTGCAACTATTGAATATGCCAATAAAGTTCCAATACTCATCATATTAACAAGTTGAGTGAGTTCAAAGATTGCGGCGAGAATTCCTATAAAAAGAATTAAAATAAAGTAAATTATTTTAAACGTGTATAATTATTGTGAATTAATGTGTTATGATTTACCAGTAAGGACACCAGCAGTGAGAGTACCCATAAGCGGAGTTTGGAATCGCTGATTAATTTTTCCCATCCATTGGAAAATCAATCCATCATTCGCCATAGCATAGATGACACGTGGCAGCGGAAACATTGCACCAAGTAAACTGTTACGTATTAATATATCATGTAAATTATATCAGATCATTTTCAGAAGTATAATGATTCTCCTCTCACCTAGCGCAGAGACCACATATGGCTCCAACGGACACGACCCATTTAGCCCAACTCCAGCCTATTCTGTCAAATAGATGTGGAAATGGTGCATCAGGATTCTGTTCATAATATGGCAATGCCATGGTAAGAACAGTGGATACACCGAAATATGCCAGGAAGATAACAGTGAGTGAAGTCACTATTGCAATGGGAATCGACTTCTGAGGATTCCTTGCCTCTTCACCGGTCGTCGCGACGCAATCGAATCCAATAAATCCATAGAAGCACGTGGCAGCGCCGGTAATAATTCCTGCGATGCCATAAGGAGCGAATCCACCAGTTCCAAAATTACAACTCTTTTCTGTGCACTCAGGCGTTGTCCTCCAATTAGCAGCATCAGCTTCGAAAATTGAATGAGAAATTAGTAGGAAGAGGAAAAAGAGAAATTGATCTAGAAGAAAATAGTTTTGACAAAGAACATTATTTCTATGATATAATAATAAAACGTCTAAACCTACCACTGAATGATCCAGCTATTATAACAAAGAGAACCACCGATAAATTAATGAAGGTGAAGATATTGTTAGCTAATGAAGATTCCTTAGCACCCAAAGCCAGAGCAACTACAAACAAATGATTCGGGTAAATGCCATGATATGCAGTGGTATGAGAATAAAGATAGGCATTAACAAACCGGAAAAGGCAATAGTAACGACAAAGGCGAAAAAGTCTGGATAATCCGAAAGATAGTTAATGTCTATAGGTGCTACCGACTGAAATGTATTTCTCATGGTGTTATTAAAAAGCGCATCAACGTAGGTACTCAAACCCCGTACGACACTTGCTGATCCAATCACATATTCCAAGATAAGAGTCCATCCAATAAAGAAGGCTATAAATTCTCCCATAGTGACATAGCTGTAAACGTAGGCAGAACCAGCTCTTGGTACCCTGGCACCAAATTCCGCATAACATAAACCTGTTAATAAAAAGTAAATAAAGATATACCATATCTTTTGAAACGGATTAATGAACGTGAACTAATCTAGATTTATGTATACCGGCAAAGACCGATGCGACGGCTGCTATAGCAAAAGATATGATAACAGCTGGGCCAGCTACATCGCGGGATACAGATCCTGCCAAGACATAAATTCCTACACCTAGAGTTGATCCTATTCCTAAAGCCGTGAGATCCAATGTCGAAAGACATCTTGCCAATTTTGATTCTTGAGGCGTTGAGATTAGTTTTTTTCTACTGAAAGCCTTGTAGACGGCGTCCAGTCTTAGTATCTTCATAATGTGAATCTATATGTTAAATTAGTAAGTCCAATATGAATACTTACAGAGAAAGAGTAAAATAACAACTATCATTATGCATTATATTTGCTGATTTATTTTGGGCATTAGTGATATTCAGTGATGTGTTTAACGTCTTTGAAATAACTCACCATATAAATTTTAGTCAGTTTATAGTCCATTTTTAAATACTAATAATGCTGACTTAACGTATCCTTTTCTCCACTGCAGCACACGCGCTTATATACTAACTAACGGCAAGAGCCCAGTCGCATAATTAAATTGCCTTTAAATCAAAAGCCATCTTCGCCCCCATTCGCGTCTGCCATTCTTTAGAGTCTTTAATTTCATTCAATTGGTCAAATTATTCTTCCTTTACAATTGGCAGACCACTCTCTCTCATTCTCTCGCATGAGTGCACGTGCTCACTCTCATTTATACTCCCAACATGTCTGAACTTTAATTGTTGCTCTTGATACTGACACGCAGTATCATTGGATTGGACCACATTAAGCAGAACTATGAGATCAATTGTCTGTCTTTACTTACCTTGTATCATCACTCAAAGACAACAAGAACAATTAAAGTATTTTAGTTACACCCCAACATACTTTTTTTTACTAATCTTTTATCGCGATGAACAATCATAATTATTTAATTTAATTAGTTTAATTACTATACAATTATTATTTAATCTTATATAGATTTTGATACTCTTCAAATTCTCTTCAAATACAAGAAATGACGTTGAACGTACAATTTAATAGCAGGCAAAACAATCTTACCTTTGAACAACCGTAACAGGTGGTCACTCGATAATCATAATAGAACAGTGGTTTGCCATATTCTTATACTATATATTTATTAGTACTGATAACTTCGCAAGATAAATTTATCCCTTTAAAGATAGAATGATACATTTTACGTACAGTTAATCAACAATAAAATATTTATTATCAAAGTGAGCTTTGTAATAGCGCACGCGCATAAGTGATCCAAATAGGCAGCCACGATTATTACCGAATAAGAAAATCAGGTATGCGAAAAGTTTTTAGATTATTTAAAGCAACATACTTATGTAAATTTATATGAGTAATAACATAATATACTTCAAATACATCTTGATCTCAATATATTGTTTATGAACGCAGCAGCATAGTTATTGTAAATTGAACTCACACCACTGTAGCTGGTAAATCCCGCGTACCTAATTTTTTTGTATTTAATCGTTATTTAATTCATCATATGTTGCAAATATGAGCATCACACGCGCACTTATAAACGACGTACAGCCTTGTAGCACAACGTAATCTATACATCTGTCTGTCTGGGTGATTGTGGGTTTATTATCAGTCAAATGCCTTATCAACAATGATGCTAAAATAAGAAGACAATCGAGCGTTATTGTAAAAGTATATATTTGTTTTCCAATGGACGGATTACGGTTCCCTTACAGTAAAAATGTATAATTACAAAATTGGAATAAAAAATCGTTAATTAAATTAATTTTTGAAGGCACTCGGCCAGTTATAAACTTGTCATAATTTGAAACTTTATAATGAAGCTCTGAGTATACAAATGATGATGTATTCATTTCGTAATTATGATATGTAGTCTATGCAAGCTACTACACGCAATCTATTTTGCTATGTGACCACACGTCAAGTTACAGGCCACATAAATATTATAATGCTACATACATACAGGAGGTATATAATAGCCATAGTTCATACTGGTGCAGCGAATTATTGTTTTGCCATTACTATGACCTGCATTATTCTTGTACTTAATGTATTCAAGTGAAAAGAGATTACTCTTAGTAGTTCGCGTTTAGTAGCTGACTAAAACGTCAGTTTTCAGAGACACAGCTAAAGGCTCCAATGAACTGGCTATCACTGGACATTCCAGTTTCCAAGCAGTGGTACCAGAGCAGCAATTAAGACTATAAAGGGCCCAGCAAGGCTTCTGGTCCCATGCGACTGAAAGGTAATAGATGAACTTAAACATTAGTTTGTTATATTGACATAATCATTAATTTGATATTTGATTACTTACGAATATGTAGTAATTACATCGGTCACCCTGACAACAATCGGAGCAGTGCCAATCTTGGTACCATACATACGTGCAGTCATCCATAGTTTTTGCTCTGATTCTCTCACATTCATTCTTCGCTACACATCGTTTTGAGATATAGTATTGTTTTTTTGCACCATGGTGCCAGTACGGTGTACCTAAACAAGAGGAAAAGTGATAGTCAAACAAAATAAAAAGTTGGCTTTCTCAAATAGTAGAAATCACCATCTTTGACACTCACTTCCCCATTTAATATCTGTCAAACACGCATCTTCACCCTGTTCACAGGTTTTAATGGTATTTAAACACTTTTCAGTGTTACCCTCTTGCTCTGTACACACATAACACTCGAGGGCGTTGGCTGAAAGAACGTTTATAGTATTACTGTTTTGCATTTTTCTCAATCTATAGTAAAATACATCAGTTGTTTTTACAAAGCTTACACAGATTAGACACAAATAAAACAAGTAAAATGCAGAATAATCGATAAGGTTTATCCATGTCAGATTATCATATAAGCTTTTGTAAATAAAAAGATGCTGTCACACAGAGCGATGCAGAGACTTTACGATGTAAAATATGACGTCTACACTCAACAACCTGTTATAATTGGTTAAAATCATCAATGACGTTCTCCATGGGCGGGGTTGCATGTACTTTGCTGTTTCCCAAAGTTTCCTTATAGAGTGTGCTAGTGCATAAAGTAACAGAGCAGCAGTCGGTATAAAACAAAGCGCAGATGTTGGAAATGCAGATCAACGTAGATAAAGTCGTTTCCCATATTATCACTGAGTTCTTGTCCAAACTCCTCTAAAAACTTTAATAGTGTATGTTCAGCCTCTAACTCGGCTGAGTCTGTGGCTTCATGTCTATTATTATATCTATTTTATGGACCTTTATTTGAGCCGCTCAGTGCACACATCGATTAACTCCACTTTTTGAAAAATCTTAAATTTAAGTGTCAAAGCACTTGGTATAGTCATAACTTTTTATATTTACAATAACTTTCCTGAATAATAAAGATTAGCACCATTAAACGGCACAATTTTTTTGGCCATTGAATAATAAGTAAATTACAATATACATTACTTCATCGCATTTCTCAACTTTTTGTTTTATGGAGTTAATCGATGTGTGCACTGAACGGCTCATTTGTCGATTGGAAAATACATATAGGAGTAGATTCCGCATACACGTTTCGTCCAGTACTCATCCTAAAAGAATATTTCGAATTCGTAAAGTACCGTTGATATCATTGCATAAGCTTGAAAATGATAATATATACATAAGCCAGGTGCTGAATGACTGGTTCAAGGTGTGTATGTACATACAAGTTAAGCTAAAAATATTATACTTGGAACAGAAATGAATAAGAATTATTTGCCCATGAAAACATCGATTTATTCTTGTCTCGAGGTTACGTCAATCTAAGCATCAATGATCATGAAACAATTCTGAAATTCTTCCTTAACGACATAATCAAATTTCCTATTGAGATAATCATCATGGAGTACACGTATCTTAGCTTTATATGTGGTGAAAAAAGATAACTATCGCAGGATATTCCTATAATTATTAAATAATTCTTACGATTTTCACGATGATAAATATAATACTATAGCCAAACAAAATTTAAACGCTGATCTAAGAAGTTCCAAAATATTAGATAACCTGTCTGAAACAAATAAAAATATTTTTTCTTGATCACAACCGATGCTGTATTTGCATAATATTTATAGAACTAAATATAAATCACAAAAACTGGTTGCAAGGCCGCACATCCCACACGGCACATCCCACAAGACCTACAAAGGGATTTCATACTATACAGTAAAGCCTAACAGAAAAGTAGCCGATTGGAACCCAGTTTAGTAATCGCGTTTCACGCAATACGAACAGTGGCAACCAGTTTCCCCTCTAGGTTCCAAGTTGTTCCACGCCATTGGCTACGACAAGACCTAGAAATAGATAACTTAAAGAAACAAAAGAGAAAAACGAAAGATTTCGACTGAGTGTCCGGGAAACGTAAAACGCGAAACGCAAATAGTGGGAGAAAAAAGACTTAAGCACACGCAGACACTATTTTCTTGATAACCGTGTACAACGCGAAGAGTGGGGCTGAGAAAAGGTACAAGTGCTAGAACTGCCAGAGGAAGAACAGTGCGAACAACCAAAGTATAGAAAACCAGAAGACCAGGGAGCAGAAGTATAGAGTTCTTCGCCTGGTAAGCCGCTGTTGGCCAACAGGCTTTACCACGTTGGGCCAGTCTATTCCGTACAGCTGCCCGCCAAGTATTCTGGGTGTTCAGTGAAGTGTCCACCGCCCGGAACGATGATGTTTTGGCACATCTCCTCATTGAAGGGGTCAGCCATAAGGAAAGGAAGGGAAGGAAGGCCCGACGATACTCGCGAGTTTAACAGGTGTTTTCAAATAGCGACAAAGTGAAGTCTGCAGTCAGTCGTATATTCCAGTTGGTAGATCAATTAGTGATTTAGAGGAAGCGTCATTGAACGTTATTAATCTTTTGTTTCATGATCAAACAGAGTGCGCGCGTGATATCCCATTTGCCTTCCTCCTCTACCTCTTCTCCCGGTTCGCGTTCCTCCCGCACAACCATTCGACTCCTTACCCGCAGGAGGTGACGATCTCGTAAAAGTGAGTACGCTCAGTGAAGACTCTTCCTCTTGACTGGATTATGCTGAAACTCTTATAAACGTTACGCGTACATAGAACATGATGACGGACACCGTCGTAACAGTGCAGAATGCGCCGAGCTATAATGTTTACAATTCTACACAAACGCCGACCATTAAAACTGATCCAGGTCGACGAGGTATATTCTCCGGGATCACTGTCAATGTGCTCTACTTGACAACTATACCAGGAATCATCAAAATTATTGAGCTGGTGAGTTATTGAGTGACTTTATTTTTCTATTAAGCGAAATTATATTATGTTATTTTCTTTCGTGATTGAGTACTGTTATGAGAGATCGGAACGAGATCGTTTATCGTTTCGCGGCCTCCTCGGAGGGAAAGGTCCCGTTAATTGCAGGACAGTTGGTACTACTTCTATCTCTTCATTTTTCTCCTTCTCTCCGTCAGCATTGACTCTTCGCTCTTCATGGCGTGACTCCTTCCGCGTTGGCAGGCATAGCTGCACTCGGGCAATTGTTTTAGAGTCATTTCATTTCTATGATGCCTTCTACGACAATTGCCAATTTCAAAAGCGGCAGTTGAGAATTTATCATAAAATTTTTACAAGTGGGTCTTTCCAATTGTCATTTTTCACGGGTTGCTATGACGGTTTTAAAACTTGAGAATCGCAATACTTATGCTTTACGTTTGCCATTTTATAGCACTAATGATAGAACCTCAAAAATTATACAGGGTGAGTCGTTTAACTTGGCACAAGGACATAATATATAAACCTGAAATTTCATTGGAATTTCACGAGACACGCCTGTTACATACGTTTCTCATAGGAAACGCTAATTAACCAGATTTCTGTCCTATAGTGGTTGAAAAAAAAAGTAATATTTACGCACTTTTCACCGAATCGCGTAACAGATATAAATAGCATCAACACTAAATATAATATCTATACCCTCTTCGTGCTAACTCTCTTCCTTACCCCCGACTCAGTCGGCTGGGAATAAAAATAAAAATGTCGTTTCTATTAATGAAATCGTTTTAACGAATTTTCGCAAGTGAGTTTCTAAACGTTTAACGCAGCATAAGCATACTTTTTTGTGTAACAGTAAAGAATTCCATTTGAACTCCAGACACGCACTGTATTCTAGAAATCATTGGTATCGAGTTCTTTAAATAAATATCACTTTCAACAGATTAGCCGTTAACTTTTATTAATAATTTTACTACTTCTTCTCTTAATCTCTCATATACCAGTACGATCGATCATGATGATTCGGGAGTTTAGATATTTTGTATTTATATAATGTCCAATCGACTTCGTCACTTTATTGAATCCACATGCCACTGCGCGTGCATCTAAATATCGTTGTCCATCAGATTCAGCGTCACGCGTAGTTTTTACTATCTATTCAGAACGCGGTACGCCATAATGACTTTCTCCAGTTACCGCATTAATTCCGTAGGACGTTTCCGCGTGCTGAAAAATACGGTCGAGAAATCTCGACGTTTCACGAAGCGAACGGGACGGTCGAGTAGACATACGATAAAAATGTAAAAAGTAAATAATAATTCCTGAAATGCCTAAACAAATTGTGACCTTTTGGCTCAAATTTGTATCTTTGGTAAAAAAAGAGGTAAAAAATACTCTGCTGCAATGTGACGTAACAGCCGTATGTAATTACAAGTACACGGGAAGCGTTACCATAACCTTGAAACGATGAGGCGTTTCTATGGTTTTGAATTATAAATAATTATATTGACGATGGATTATATACACTGGAAGATTGCATCTGCAATAACTTCAAGATATCTGCATCCGTAAAAAAAAAAGTAACCAGACGACTTTTTCGTCAGGTTCGATTGCTCAGAAACTAAATTATTGTCGAACCGGTACTATTTACAGTTTCTTGTGCATGTCATTATGAGTCTTTTGGAAGAAAAAAAAGTCGTTGAAAATTTCAACGTCATGAAAATTATTAAATGCTGATTTTTTTTTATTTCCCATAGTCCTGTACCCCTTAAGTTAATCCTGAATAGCAGAAGAACTAGAGATTAGCTCGTCATCCACTTCAGCTTTTTTGCTGGAATCTTCGTTCCAATTAGTTTAGATATTTAGTCGAATGAATGAATGTATGTTGGCGATTTCTGTTAATTTCAGCAATTAAATAAAATTTCATAAGAAATTCCCTTGGTTCTGTTTGCCGAAAATAAAATTCGAAGCGCGGATGCACACGAACGCACGATCAGAATGTCATCGTGACAGCTGATCAAAACTTTTGCATGTAAACGATTGCTTCGTTCTGCTCTCCGGCTTGCAGCTAACTTCTAGTCGAGCACATCCAAGCACTTTCTCCGTCGCTTGTCATTTGTGGATGTTACCTGTGCGTATCAGACAATGCACAGTAAATCCATCGCCTCTTCAGTGCATTTCACATTGTTGAGATAGGAAAACTTTAACCCTCGATATCTCGGTTAATTTTGGTCGTATGAAGTTTTAAAAAAAACATTTTGCTCAGCTCGCGATGCCGAACATCCCATTAATTGTTGGTCGTATCTTTCGTTTACACCCTGTATATATTCAAAAAATGTATTCGTATCACGTGGTATCAATTCTTTTTTGTCAATCTACTATTATGAAACAGTAATCTGAAATTTCGATTAACCGTTCCGGTTCATCATGTTAAATCCAAGAAGACCATATGTGTATGTCCATCTACGTATGGCGCTGTCTAGACGTGACGACCTACTTAAGGTGGTTGTATCCTGTTCGTTTTTTACGACGAATTTTTTTTTTAATTTTAGGAGTGTAATAATTAGAATATCTCAAGACTATTTTGTTATTGAAAAAAATTAATCCACCGTCTCTAACGTGAGTTAATTTAATATGTGAGAGATAGGAAAAACTTATTTATTGAGTATATTGTGAGAACGCTATGACGAATGTGGATAAAAATTGTCTGAAAAAAGGTTATCGGAACAATTTTTAGAATTTACGTAAGCAATTACGGTTGAAGGTCACAAGTATTTGGCGTGTTCGCCGCATGGGCGATGCGAGGACGCGGCAACGCCGCGCAGTCAATGGGACAGAGAGTACACAGCCGCCGTAGTAGCGAACATTGAATTTATTATAACATTTGATAATTGTTTGATATTGGTTAACATGCTCAGATTTTTAATTAATTGTGATCAATTTGTTAATTAATATAGTCAGGGATATATACGTACGGATGAAGTGATTTTTCAACTCATTATATGAAATGGTGCCGGGAACCAGGACATTTTTGCTATATACTGTATATGGGCAAAACAGACAAGCCAAAACACGCAACGATACCAGGTAGTGGCCCCGTTCAGCCAATACTACATGTGGACTGTCTCAACAAGAAGTTCTACGGATCGTGCACAAAATTCTCGCCAGAGCATAGAGTAGAAGGGGCTCTGGAAGGACCTAATTTTTAGCCGAGACGGCCGCGATACAACTATTTTAAGCATTCGAAAAATTCACTGGCTTCCGACAAATTATCAGGTAGAGTCTGATGGTAAATTATCAAAATTTACTGAAGAAACGAGTCTTCAGTTCATGACAATATCCGAAGACGGTTGCATTGCATTTTGGGATCTTTGCTGGCAACCAGTATCCATTTCATCTCCCAAGCTAGTCAAAATCACATTGAAGACCGTTAATACTCTTACCGAGAACAATTTGAAAAATTTGGACGGTATCCTCAAACCGATTTACCGTGTGCATATACAGGTTACAAAAGAAAGTTCAAATTTCATACCGCCTAGTCTACAGGCATCTGCTCCCAATCGTTTATTGGAAAAAATCTATCACGATATGTCTGTAGAGGATCAGTTTGATCTTTCCAAGGTTAAAAGGTTCTCCATTGAATTTGACAGATCGAAAGACACCTTTACGAGAATGTTCTGGATTGGAACTCTGGAAGGAGATTTTCTTATTTGCACCTGGGAAGGTCACGAGTTCAGTACCGAAGTGGCATCTTCTGAAATTTCCAAAATAACAAATCGAAGTGCAGCTCACGATGGTCCCGTGATTGATATAAAGAGATGTCCTCAGATGCATGAAATTTTACTAACTATTGGTGGTCACGTGTTCGCCGTGTGGAAAGATGACTTTTTGGACAGTCCGTTATTCTGGCGAAGAAGATCCTGTCGTTATACAGCTTGCAGCTGGAGTAATAGACCGGCCATTTTTTTAGTAGCCAGACACGATGGCACTCTGGAGACTTGGGATATCCGTTTTGATACCAGGGAGCCAGTATTCTTGCAGACCATTTCCGGCAAGTCTATAACAGGATTGTGTTTGCACGTGTTACCGGCTGCGCAAGGTCTCATTGGCTTTGGCGACGGCAACGGCGCCTTTCGGGTGTTTGTGGAACCAGAGGAATCTATGGAGGAACTTATCAACAGGGCGGCATGGTTTCGCGAATTTGAGACAATCACGATCAAGAGACTCGGTCGAGTCTCGCGCCAAATACAGGCAACCCGCCGTACGGGGTATGACCTTATCAGACATTCGCGAAATGGATAAAAAATAATTTTTCAAAATTCAAAATGAGTTCAGTAACCGTATTAAATTGGATTCCGATATTCCTAATTTCGATTGGAACTTTGCAATGAGAAGACACGAGAGACTAGATCGCTTGAATAATACAGAATTCTCAAAGAGCTTAAAGAAAAGGGAACGCCTGTCACGTGTACTCCAGAAGAGTAAACTAAAAGATGATGAAACAGTTTGAAGTTCATCCTAATACGATATTTGGACTTTTGAATATCTTATCTTCAAATGTAATTTAATCTTTGTAATTCTATAGGACAGGATAATTTAGGGATTACTTTGAAATACATAACCTTGACGTATCATATGTTTCTAAACTGCCTCGGATTTAAAATTATTAAATGCAGAAAAATCTTACTAATAACAGTATCAAACCCTTCATAATTAATTAAAATATGTCTACTGCTTTTGTTTCAGGTACTAGCTATAATTTGTATGATCTGTGCGACCCCGCTGAATGTTCCTGCCACATACTGGTTTCTATTCGTCGTGTGGATAGTATTCATAGGAACTATCGTTTCGGTGTTTCTTTACATACTGTCAATCGATAAAAAAATGAAGCTACCAATTAATTGGTATCTCTTCGTAAGTTCTAATAAAATTGTTTAGAATTAGCATTATTAAAAAAATATATGTTACAGGAATTATTGAATACAGCATTGATAATTATTGTGTACGCAACAGCGTTTATTCTACAACTGTCAGCTTGGTCTCCGCTTTATAACCATTATTATAGAGGCGGTAATATTGCTGCTGGAGTACGTATAATACAGTTCAATCCATTAGTAATACAAATGATCTTAAATTTTATTATTACAATATATTTCTTCTCCGTTCTCAGGTTTTTGGCATGTTTAACACCATTGCATACGCTACAGGAATGTATTTCCATTACCTTGACTGGAAAAATACTACCGCTTGATGAAAATAAAAAATCGTATGCTACTCCATTGACAGTTCAGTCGACTGCGCAGATCTTTAAAAACTCCCGTCTCGATCCGTCGATTGCAGCGCGATCTGGAAGGTATTTAAGGTACCTAGCGGAAATGACGGAGGCCACAATTAGTCCGGAATGGCCTTGGCGAACTAATTTCGTAGCGTATCGAACTGGACACTTTGTACTTATGCTTTAGTCTAGTTTTAATCCGTCTACATCACAAACATGGTGATCTTTCGCTTGGACTTTAAAGAAGACAACAATTACGGAATGGAGTTTGAAAAACAAACAATTTTATATTACATTTTTACTCACGCATTCTTTGACGAATTTGTGATATATCGAGTAAAATTGCAAATGGTCGAAATATACATACATTAAATAATGTACGCAGAATATTTTTTATACGTGATGATGTTACTAATTTTAGTTGAGTAACGTAATGAATATTCATTCTAGTTCTAAACTATAAACTGTAGTATTTTTAATGGGCTTCTATATCTTTCAGTTTCGATATATATTAAATTCGTCGACGTGAATATCCGTGGAATTAGCATAGGTTGAACATGGTTTAAGGATTGATGCGAAGAACTCTTATTCGCTAAGTCGTAGCGAATAATGCAGAACAACCGATAAGGCTTATCTATGTATGTCAGATTATCATATAAGCTTTTGTAAATAAAAAGACGCTGTAACACAAAGCAAGGCAGAGAGAGACTTTACGATGTAAAATATAACGTCTTACACTCAACAACCTGTTATAATTGGTTAAAATCATCAATGACGTTCTCCATGGGCGGGGTTGCATGTACTTTGCTGTTTCCCAAAGTTTCCTTATAGAGTGTGCTAGTGCATAAAGTAACAGAGCAGCAGTCGGTATAAAACAAAGCGTAGCTGTTGGAAATACAGATCAACGTAGATAAAGTCGTTTCCCATATTATCACTAAGTTCTTGTCCAAACTACTCTAAAAACTTTAATAGTGTATGCTCAGCCTCTAACTTGGCTGAGTCTGTGGCTTCGTGTCTATTATTATATCTATTTTATAGACCCGTGTTTGTCGGATTGCAACATATACATACGAGCTCGATTCCGCACACACGATTTTGTCCAGTGTTCATCCTAAAAGAATATTTCGAATTTATTAAGAAAAAGTTAAGAAAAAAAGTTGTACTTGAAACAGAAATAAATAAGAATGACTTGCCCATGAAACCATTGATTTATTCTTATTTCAAAGTTACGACAATCTAAGCATCAATGATCATGAAAAAATTCTGAAATTCTTCTGCAATGATACAATAAAATTTTCCATTGAGGTAATCATAATGGAGTACACGTATCTTAACTTTATATGTGGTGAAAAAAGATAACTATTGCAGGATATTCCTATAATTATTAAATAATTCTTACGATTTTCACGATAATAAATATAATACTATAGCCAAACAAAATTTAAGCGCTGATCTAAAAAGTGCCAAAATATTGGATAACCTCTCTGATACAAATAAAAATATTTATTCTTGATTACAAACTATGCTGTACTTGCATATAGAACTAAATATAAATCACAAAAACTGGTTGCAAGGCCGCACATCCCACAGGGCCAATAACCCCAGAAGACCTACAAAGGGATTTCATACTATACAGTAAAGCCTAACAGAAAAGTAGCCGATTGGAGCCCAGTTTAGTAATCGCGTTTCACACAATACGAACAGTGGCAACCGGTTTCCCCTCCAGGTTCCAAGTTGTTCCACGCCATTGGCCACGACAAGACCTAGAAGTAGATAACTTAAAGAAACAAAAGAGAAAAACGAAAGATTTCGACCGAGTGCCCGGGAAACGTAAAACGCGAAACGCAAATAGTGGGAGAAAAAAGACTTAAGCACGCGCAGACACTATTTTCTTGATAACCGTGTACAACGCGAAGAGTGGGGCTGAGAAAAGGTACAAGTGATAGAAGTGCCAGAGGAAGAACAGTGCGAACAACCAAAGTATAGAAAAGCAGAAGACCAGGGAACAGAAGTATAGAGCTCTTCGCCTGGTAAGCCGCTGTTGGCCAACAGGCTTTACGACGTCGGGCCAGTCTATTCCGTGAAGTTGGTGGGAGTATAGCTGCCCGCCAAGTATCCCGGGTGTTCAGTGAAGTGTCCACCGTCCGGACCGATGATACTCGCGAGTTTAACAGGTGTTTTCAAATAGCGACAAAGTGAAGTCTGCAGTCAGTCGTATATTCCAGTTGGTAGATCAATTAGTGATTTAGAGGAAGCGTCATTGAATGTTATTAATCTTTTGTTTCATGATCAAACAGAGTGCGCGCGTGATATCCCATTTGCCTTCCTCCTCTACCTCTTCTCCCGGTTCGCGTTTCCCCCGCACAACCATTCGACTCCCTATCCGCAGGAGGTGACGTTCTCGTAGAAGCGAGTACGCTCAGTGGAGACTCTGCCTCTTAACCGGATTGTGTTGAAACTCTTATAAACGTTACGCGTACATAGAACATGATGACGGAGACCGTCGTGACAGTGCAGGATGCGCCGAGCAATAATGCCAACAATCCTAGACAAACGCCGACAGTTAAAACTGATCCAGGTCAGCGAGGTATATTGGCCGGGATCACTATCAATGTGCTCTACTTGAAGACTATACCAGGAATCATCAAGCTTGTTCAGTTGGTGAGTTATTGAGTGACTTTATTTTTCTATTAAGCGAAATTATATTGTTTTTTTTTTCTTTCGAGACTGAGTACTGTTACGACTCCTTTTTTTTCTTGTTTACTTCTTTCTCAAAGCTCTACAGATAATCGAGATCGTGTCGACTGAGAGAAGGTGACCGTTAGTTTAGCACGAGACGCGCTTTTATTCCTGGAACGAGATCGTTTATCGTTTCGTGACCTCCTCGGAGGGAAAGGTCCCGTTAATTGCAGGACAGTTGGTACTACTTCTTTCTCTTCATTTTTCTTCTTCTCTCCGTCAGCATTGACTCTTCGCTCTTCATGGCGTGACTCCTTCCGCGTTGGCAGGCATAGCCGCACTCGGGCAATTGTTTTAGAGTCATTTCATTTCTATGATGCCTTCTTCGACAATTGCCAATTTCGAAAGTGGCAGTTGAGAATTTATCATAAAATTTTTACAGGTGGGTCTTTCCAATTCTCATTTTTCACGGGTTGCTATGATGGTTTTAAAACTTAAGAACACGTGGTGCATTTTGTCAGATAACCTCAAAAAATATATATTATTTTTCTTTCCCATCGATGCTATAGATATAGTTATCAGTATATTGTCATCAGAATGACTTAACTTGCTTGCATTGAAGGTTAGTTAATCATCGGTATCATCGGATCAGTGATGACGTAATAACAAAAATAAAATTAAAATTATCCTTCATTCATAATTAAATTATTTAATTAATAAAATTTATATTTAGCGATCATTTCTGAAATTTTTCGAACTTAATACAACGTATTACTAGCCATTTAATATATTGTATAGTCAATCCACTATTTTATCAATCTTTAACATTTTAATCGCATTGCAATTCCGTTTCAGTATATAAAGTATCCTAAGTGCCGTTCCAATAAACTAATCTCCTTACATAATATATGAACGTGAAATTTCATTGGAATTTCACGAGACACACCCGTTACATACGTTTCTCACAGGAAACGCTGATTAACCAGATTTCGCATTTCGTCAAAGCAATTCAATGTCTCGTAACGTCCAGCAACTGTTTATTCAGAATGATCTTTCCTATGGTGGACGAAAAAACAAAAAGTAATATTCACACATTTTCCACCGAAAAGCGTAGCGGGATATAAATAGTATCAACACTAAATATAATATCTATACCCTCTTCGTGCTAACTCTCTTCCTTACACCCGACTCAGTCGGTTGCTAATTAACATAAAAATCTCGCGCTAATGCTTGCACAATGTCGGGGAAACATAAACGTGGGTACTAAAGGTACGTAGACACTAAAGTTACACGCATGGCTCAGAGCGTGACGTTGAACCTGCACCGGCACAACTGTATAACGGTACATCATCTATATATATGTGTATATACACATAGCATATAACATAGTACAAGACATAAAATGTCGTTTCTATTAATGAAATCGTTTTAACGAATTTCCGCAAGTGAGTTTCTAAACGTTTAACGCAGCATAAGCATACTTTTTTGTGTAACAGTAAAGAATTCCATTTGAACTCCAGACACGCACTGTATTCTAGAAATCATTGGTATCGAGTTCTTTAAATAAATATCACTTTCAACAGATTAGCCGTTAACTTTTATTAATAATTTTACTACTTCTTCTCTTAATCTCTCATATAACAGTACGATCGATCCTAATGATTTGAGAGTTTAGATATTTTGTATTTATATGATGTCCAATCGACTTCGTCACTTTATTGAATCCACATGCCACTGCGCGTGCATCTAAATATCGTTGTCCATCAGATTCAGCGTCACGCGTAGTTTTTACTATCTATTCAGAACGCGGTACGCCATAATGACTTTCTCCAGTTACCGCATTAATTCCGTAGGACGTTTCCGCGTGCTGAAAAATACGGTCGAGAAATCTCGGCGTTTCACGAAGCGAACGGGACGGTCGAGTAGACATACGATAAAAATGTAAAAAGTAAATAAAAATTCCTGAAATGCCTAAACAAATTGTGACCTTTTGGCTCAAATTTGTATCTTTGGTAAAAAAAGAGGTAAAAAATATTCTGCTGCAGTGTGACGTAACAGCCGTATTTAGTTACAAGTATACGTGAAGCGTTACCATAACCTTGAAGCGATGAGGCGTTTCTATGGTCTTGAATTATAAATAATGATAATGACGATGGATTATATATATATTAAAAAAATTAATTCTTATCACGTGGTATCAATTCTCTTTTGTCAATCTACTATTATGAAACGGTAACCTGAAATTTCGATCAACCGTTCCCGTTCGTCATGTTGAGTCAAAGAAGACCGTACATGTCCATCTACGTATAGCGCTGTCCATACGTGGCGTCCCACTTAAGCGAACGCCTATGTCTCTACAGCCTTATACCAGCTCTTCCAGCAACGGTATCGAAGTCCATTCATTTAGAATTCAAAATGTCCTTGGCTGGAGACAGACACGCTTCTTTACACGGTGCACCATCCGGTCCCACGTACGAAACCCACGTGCCTATTCTGACCTACACGTTAGCGAAAAATCATCCGAAGTTTACCTTAAAAGCAATATCCAGTAATTTTAATAATTCAAAAATAATTTTACAAAATATAATTTGGTCGACGTTTTGAAATCGTCAATCGAAAATTTTCACCAGGATTTCGAAACAGAGTGTAATAAAACGATCGTATACCTATTTTAACAGTGATATACGACAGTCTTGCCAACTTTTTTTTTTCAATCGAATTTGGCAATGTGTAATTCCGTCTAACAAACAGTATCTTAGGATTTGTTACGTCCAGATCTCATTCTACACAGGATTCACGTGTCTTTGGTAGATACATGGCAGTATGTGACCCACTAGTTAATATTACCGCCGTAATAAAATTAGGCGCAGTTTTAGAGGTGACATTGAATTTGCGTGGGACCACTAGGTCAATTTATACGATCGCTTTATATCAACGAAATGATTATTCTATATGTATAATGGGTTACTCATAGCAGGTTACATATTCGTACGTTGGGTGTACGTTATGTATAAGCAGAAAGAGGATTTTTTAATTAAATTATGTATTTTTCGCAACGAAAAAAAGTCATTCGATCGATAGTACGACATGTAACGATAAAAGTGGTGAACTTCCGGCGAGAAAAGTTTACCGCCTTATCTACATCCGTTTGCGCGGCTAATATGCTGTCTTAGGTTTTCCCCTGCGCACGTAACTTCATTTGTGAGTAAAAGCGCGGCAGTCCATTTCCTTAACGATTATTTTTATCGGGAACGAAGCATATTACTTTTAGCACGGACGAATGAGTTAGCCGAAATAGACTTTTATTGTTTTTCAAATTTTTCTTTATTTACGAAGGACGCAGATCTATTTCCCAAATAGACGATTCATGGTAACTTTTATAGTTCCGACGATACGTCGTCATTCAGGTCATGGCAATGCAAATGCATTTCTGAGTGAACGTGGGAAACGTTGTGCACGGGGTCTTAATGCAACCTCGTATCCGAACACGCATCTGATATATATTCTTAGAGATTACAAAAGCGCGACAGGAAAGTTGCATCGCGTCACCGTCGAATTTAATAGGAAAATAAAATTTAAAATTACCTTTGTTGTCCTGGGAATGGTCGCCTGATCTTGCACTTCGTTTAAAAAGCATCGACTCAACGTCTCACCCTGCGCGAATATTCCCGGGTTAATTGACATATAGCTATTTTTTAATCGCGATACATTTTCAAAAGTTCCATGTCGTTAACAGGTACACGGATATTATTATAGGAAAGTATTAGTCACGTCTGCCTTTATTTACTTCTCTACCTTACTTCCATATGTCTGCTACACTTATCCAGAGAAATAATTCATAAAAAATAACATTACGTGACCAACGCGTGAAGCTGGATCTTTCACGAGCCACAGTATGGAGATAAATCCGATATCTCTTATCACCCACGCCACACAACATTTAGTCAGAATTACGCAACTTCAATGACGTTGTTCCTGCCTCGTTGTCACAGTCTATGATATACCGGGTAGATGTTTTCACTCTATGCAACGCTCGCGTACAAATGCTAGTGTGTACAGCTATTTACAAGGACATGCCGCGCCTTGGTATTTACATGGTTACGCCTTCTCATATGTATGGCTATATACCGTATCACACATCATTTATGTATGTATAGCCGGATTCTGGTCGGTTTTGTGAACAGAGCAATAATTAAATTCATCGACTCGATTACACGGCCGCGTTACGTTACTCGTCCAATGAACCTTAGTTAATTGTGCCAGTTGAAAGCGTGCAACTTACTTTTGAAAATTCTTCAGCCAGAGACCACCGCCGGTCAGCCCTGAACATGTTTTTTCTCCTCTTCTTCAGCCAGCTTGAAATGTAAACACAGACGGGGGTAAGCTGATTAGTGATCCCCAGCTACCCGAGCGGCTTGGCCACGGGCCAAATCAAACAAGTCGAGGAGGTTAGAACAACTTTTTCATTTCTCTTCTCTTTACTTACCCGCGCCAATTTCAGATCACGTTTCGCAAGGTCATAAGTTAGAAGAGCTTTTGTGTAGATTTGCTGATTTCTTTACCGAGAGACGCCACGAGACGTCCTTCGCGTTCATTTGTAAATTTCTGTCTCTTTGGTCGGCTTGTCTTGCATACGGCCAATGGCAATTATGTAGCTTTACTTTGAATGGGATCTGGAAGGCTCAACACCCTTGAGACGACTGAAGTCAACATGATTCTCCAATTTTTTGAAATGATTCTAGATATGTTGTCAGGAATTAAATATATATATATATATATATATATATATATATATATGTATCTCTGTAGACGACGATAAAAAATATTTACGCAGTATCGTTATTTTGCAATTAGTATATTCAGGTCGTTCGATTATAGTGACGTCATGAGTATTTCAGTCATTCTGCAGGTAGAAACGTACCGACCATATCCTGACCCGAACTTGACGTTAACTATAATGTTGATCTCGATGATCTAATAAAATGATTTCCACTGTGACGAGTTTGTCGTGACTTCTTCCTATTCTTAGAAGTGATGTGGATTCGCAGGCGTTCGTATATAGCTTGATCGTGGCGATACACGCCGAGCGCATAATATTGTTTTCACGAAGATTCGACGCACGCGATATCCTTGAGAGAAATGGCTACTTATTACCTACCTACGTCGCTGCGATGAAAAGTCGCCAATCGACATTTTTTTGTCGTTCTTTTTTCTTTCACGTGTCACGCCGTGTCGTTTGTCATTACCTTTTAGCTCGCGCTGATGTACGTATATATCAGCGTGTACGTTTTACGTACTAAAGTCAAACTGTCGCAACGGTCGCTGCGCGGGAGCGTGTGCGCAGAAGTATTTTCCTTTTTCTTCGAAAGGCACGATCGGTACGCACGTGCGTATATTTAGAGTCAGTGACATTCGCGTGTTGCTTTTTGGTACGTGTACCGGGCATGCAGGATCTTAAAAGGTCAGCAGCATCGATCTTTCTATAGAATATTCTATGCGCAATTGACCAAACTACGTTTCTCTTTTTTTTTTCTTTTTCTTCTACTCCTCTCATTTCTCGATTCATTCCGATACGTTTTCTTCTGGCTGAGTCTATTTTATTCACGAGTTTCGATCGCGGCTGGAATTTATTGAACGCCTTTGCACGTTACACACTCCGTGATACGTAATACACGTATTTAGTTACACGACTGCTCCTTCTCGATCTTCGATGAAAGGAGAAATTCCTGCGTGTGTGTTCAATTCCACAATGACGAATGTCCATATTTACGTCATCTTGCATATTGTTTCTTTTGGATATGATGCAATCTCAAGTTTTATAAAGCGATATAAAATTTTTCTGTCAATCTAACCTATATTCATTGTTCTATGTTTTTTCTTATATCTCGTTGATTATCTGACTATATTTTATCATCTGATATAGGAATATACATTAAAATGTACTTTGGGGAAGAATTTTCATTGAAACCAATACACTGCCTTGCAGTATTACTTGCGTAGAATATACGTTAAGCTGAGTGTGTGTAATATGGAATCCGTATGAACGCACCTTTATTCCCTTATTACGCATGGATACAGGGAGAAAGGTTTGATCAATATTTCTAGTCACAACTGTACTGAAATTCCATTGGTAATGTGCAGTCTGAAACGAAAATGTCCGTAAAGCGGGTTGAGTGGCAGCTGAGCTGGTTAGCACTCGATGAAAGTATTGAGGACACCGTGCATCTTCACTTGACGAAAGAGACACAACGCGTTCTGGGTTGTGCTATAGGCGAAGACGTCTTTCTTGAGTATCCGTGGGCGTACATTCCCCAGCATCTTGTGAAAGGTTTGGCAAACCAAGATGGCTCAGGTCTTGAGTCTGTTCGCGAGAGAATCATGAAATACGAAGGGGAGTATTTCCTTGTCGGATACGCCTCAACTGAGCTGGACTCCACCAGCTACGTCATCTGCTCGACGGAAGATGCTCGCGACAGGATACGCCGTAGGAATCGTGAGATCACCATGAAGATCATCGCCAAGGCTGACAACATGGTTCGCAAGACTGCCAGACCCTGGGTATCTCGTGGCAGCGAGCTCGAGGTCGACCAGACCTTCGCTGTCAAAAGTAGGCCACTGTTCCAGGTTGAGATCTGTTTACCGACTCATCTTCTGGGAGAGACTCGCCAGCTGGCCGGACGTTCCGCCGATGATGCCAGAGACGGTTACATTAAGATTGTTCCTCGTTTTGAAAAATTTGACAATATTTCTATGAACCTAATATCCAAGTGTGTTCAGACTCATTTGCCAGGGCAGGAGGTCGGCGTTCAGACGTATCCTGGATACCCAAAGCGTGTTTGGAGTCAATATGAGTACGAGTATACGTTTCCGGAAATGGAGTATAAGGACGAGGATGACCAAGAGGAAGAATTACAGGAGGGAGAAACTATAGAGAACGTAGGAGAGGACAAAGACGTGACAGTCGAGAGGAAAAAACCTTTGGAAATATTTTTGGAATCTCGCGCCAACGAGATGATTGAAAATATCAGATACAACGCGGCTATCAATATGTACAGAAATGATATTACTGAGCTTGCTCGTGATCCTTTACGAGATACTGTACCTAAAAATATTATGGTTTACGAAGAGTATCAATCTTTTATTGATCTTGCATTCACGCAAGGTAAAATTATATCTGACGTTTCTTGGCATCCTTGTCTCACAGGAACTGCTGCCGTTTGTTACACACAAGTTTCCGGTTGTAGTTTGATACAGAAATTAACGGAAGCCCGTTCAACCAACTGCGATCTAAATTCATCCGCGTTAATATGGTCGTTTTCGGATAACTTGCATCCAAAAATTGTACTTGAGGATTTTAGGGAAGTTCATTCACTGTCTTTTTGTCCTTTTAGGGAAGATGTTATCGTGGGAGGATGCACAAACGGACAGATTGTTATCTGGTATCTTGCTGACAGTTTGCGAAGTGTTCTTGAGAAGCAGAGTGATACGGGTGATGAGTGCTCAGGTTCAAAGATATTAAGGTTGCCCGTGATTGCCGCTTCTAACAGACTTCAATCTCATTCCTTATGCATTCGAAATATTCACTGGCTTCCGACGAATTATCAGGTAGAGTCTGATGGTAAATTATCAAAACTTACTGAAGAAACGAGTCTTCAGTTCATGACAATATCCGAAGACGGTTGCATTGCATTTTGGGATCTTTGCTGGCAACCAGTATCCATTTCATCTCCCAAGCTAGTCAAAATCACATTGAAGACCGTTAATACTCTTACCGAGAACAATTTGAAAAATTTGGACGGTATCCTCAAACCGATTTACCGTGTGCATATACAGGTTACAAAAGAAAGTCCAAATTTCATACCGCTTAGTCTACAGGCATCTGCTCCCAATCGTTTTTTGGAAAAAATCTATCACGATATGTCTGTAGAGGATCAGTTTGATCTTTCCAAGGTTAAAAGGTTCTCCATTGAATTGGACAGATCGAAAGACACCTTTACGAGAATGTTCTGGATTGGAACTCTGGAAGGAGATTTTCTTATTTGCACCTGGGAAGGTCACGAGTTCAGTACCGAAGTGGCATCTTCTGAAATTTCCAAAATAACAAATCGAAGTGCAGCTCACGATGGTCCCGTCATTGATATAAAGAGATGTCCTCATATGCATGAAATTTTACTAACTATTGGTGGTCACGTGTTCGCCGTGTGGAAAGATGACTTTTTGGTTAGTCCGTTATTCTGGCGAAGAAGATCCTGTCGTTATACAGCTTGCAGCTGGAGTAATAGACCGGCCATTTTTTTAGTAGCCAGACACGATGGCACTCTGGAGACTTGGGATATCCGTTTTGATACCAGGGAGCCAGTATTCTTGCAGACCATTTCCGGCAACTCTATAACGGGACTGTATTTGCACGTGTTGCCGGCTGCGCGGAGTCTCATTGGCGTTGGCGACGGCAACGGCGCCTTTCGGGTGTTAGTGGAACCAAAGGAATCTGCCGAGGAACTTACCGACAGGGCGGCATGGTTTCGCGAATTTGTGACTCATGAATTGTCGAGGAAGCGGGAATTTTTAAACTGGCAGAACGAGTATCTGAAGAGTGATAGTAAAGCGCTGGAACGAAAGTCTGCGAGAATTGCCGAAGAAGCCCGAAGGAAGCATGAGGAAGCTCGGGAAAGATTTCAGAAAGAACAAAGAGAATTGGCAAGGATTGAAGAGGAGCGCCGGTTACGTAACGTGCCCATGTCGAAAGCGGCTATTTGGAAACGTGCCGATCATGAGAGGATGAAGACTGTTTTGCTGAAGAAGAAGAATTTTGTCCCGGAGGAACTAGAAGTGGCGAGACGTCCTTTGGTGTTACAGCAAGAGGAGAGAATTCGAAAGTTGACTAAAGCCAAAAAGGAATGCGAGCTCCATGAAAAATATTTTTCTGCTGCTGTATCTTTAGAATTTCCTGATCAGCAGAAACGTGACTCCATAACAGGACCAGTTCTTGGAAAAAATCACGAAATGAGCTTATTAGACATTCGCGAAATGGATAAAAAAGAATTTTTCAAAATTCAAAATGAATTCAGTAGCCGCATTAAGTTGGATTCCAAAATTCCGAAATTCGATTGGAATTTTGCAATGAGAGAAGGACGCGAGAGACTAGATCGCTCGAATAATACAGAATTCTCAAAGAGTTTAAAGAAAAGGGAACGCCTGTCACGTGTACTCCAGAAGAGTAAACTAAAAGATGATGAAGCTGTTTGAAGTTCATCCTAATACGATATTTAGACTTTTGAATATCTTATCTTCAAATGTAATTTAATCTTTGTAATTCTATAGGACAGGATAATTTAAGGATTACTTTGAAATACATAACCTTGACGTATCATACGTTTCTAAACTGCCTCGGATTTAAAATTATTAAATGCAGAAAAATACTACTAACAGTATCAAACCCTTCATAATTAATTAACATATGTCTTCTGCTTTTGTTTCAGGTACTTGCTATAATTTGTATGAGCTGTGCGACCCCGTTGAACTATTCTGCCACACACTGGTTTTTATTCGTCGTAGCGACAACATTCATAGCAACTCTCATCTGGGTCTTTGTTTACGTACTGTCAATCCGGGAAACACTGAAGCTACCAATTAATTGGATTCTCACCGTACGTTCTAATAAAATTATTTAGAATTAGCATTATTAAAAACATATATATGTTACAGGAATTAGTGAATACAGGATTGGCAACTATTCTGTACACAACAGCGTTTATTGCACAACTATCATGTTGGTCTGCGCTTTATAACCATTATTACAGAGGCGGTAATATTGCTGCTGGAGTACGTATAATACAGTTCAATCCATTAATAATGCAAATTACCTTGAATTTTATTATTACTATATATTTCTTCTCCGTTCTCAGGTTTTTGGCATCTTTAACACCATTGCATACGCAGCAGGAACGTATTTCCTTTACCTTGAATGGAAAAACACTAACACACAATGAAAATAAAAAGTCGTGTGCTACTCCGTTGACAGTTCAGTCGACTGCGCAGATCTTTAAAAACTCCCGTCTCGATCCGTCGATTGCAGCGCGATCTGGAAGGTATTTAAGGTACCTAGCGGAAATGACGGAGGCCACAATTAGTCCGGAATGGCCTTGGCGAACTAATTTCGTAGCGTATCGAAATGGACACTTTGTACCTATGCTTTAGTCTAGTTTTAATCCGTCTACATCGCAAACATGGCGATCGTTCGCTTGGATTTTAAAGAAGACAACAATGATTACGGAATGGAGATTGAAAAACAAGCAAATTTATGTTACATTTTTACTCACGAATTGTTTCAGTTCCGATATATATTAAATTCGTCGACGTGAGTATCCGTGGAATTAGCACAGTGCGAACGTGGCTTAAGGATTGATGCGAAGAACGTTTTATTCTCCAAGTCGTAGCGAATGATCTCCTGAAAAGCAAAGAGAACCAAAATACGTTAAATAATACACTATTGAAGTAAGACATTCATGCACGATGGTTTGCGTATCAAAGGGACTCATATATTAATATTTAAATGCATAAATACATCGAAATTACGAGAGAACGAGTCTACTATTTTGCTATTGTTCATCTATCTCTTTCTAAAATTAGACCTTAAAGTAATAGGATACAAACTTTTTCTTTTTTTTTTGTTATCTAATCTTCATTTTTCCCTAGCATGGAAATCGTCCAATTTCAATATTGTTCGTATTTATTCATGAACATTGGACATTCTTTTTTTTTTAAATTACCCTTATAAATAGTACAATCATTGTTCATCGACATCGCTCAAATGATTTAAATGTGCCAGCGCCATCTTGAAATTTTGTATGGACTTCAACATTTACGGACCAGTTAAAGTATTTAAGAAATATTCGTATCGAAATATTGTTTAATTACGAAGTGCCTTATCGTCTTTCACCGTTTCAAGATGTAGTCGGTAAATTTACTTTTTTTACGCATAATTCTACCACGTTAGTTTTACGACACGTCAACATACGATGAAGTGTTTCTTTTGAAAACTATGATGTACCACCCGGTTCTTGTTGTTCGAAAATAATATTTATAATTTATCATAATAAATATCGGCACGTTTATATCGGACAACTGATTGTACAATGAGAATTAAAATAATAATAACTAAATATTAAATGTACAGGCTTGTCCGTAATTTTAATATTCTATTGTATAATCAATATCCATCCTATTTCATTTTCATTATTACTTTTTTTGTATATTGTCGTCGTGACGCCGATATTGTATTTACACAAAATTACTATAGCATCAAAATGCATTTACCTAATAACCTAACAAGCGATTCTAATGAAAGTATCGTACAACGTATTATTTGTGAAAAAAGAGGAAAACCTAATACACATATATCGTTCTTAATTATGTATTATTATATCATATATATATTACAGATATACATACATACTGTTTGATATTCTAATTCTCTCTTATTGTTCTCTATACTCTATTCGTTAAATTTTATTTATTTTCCAAGCTAGGAATTTTAATCAATAAAATATCGAACGCGTTCCAGTACTTCAATTTTTATTATGTATGTACATACAACGTGTTAACCTCCCAACCTATGCTACTGTGTATTTGACACCTGTGAATAGATCCTAATACTGTCATCGATGTAAAAGACAGATACTGGAATTATTGAGTTTCAAGAATTCGCTTAGTTACCTTGAAAAAGTAATGTGAAATTTCAATACATAAAATTCCAAGGCTTATGTACACGGAGTAGCATAAATTTCAAACAGTGTTTATACGTTCAAAATTTGATGAATGATTTTGAAATAAAAATGTATGCATACAATTGTAAATAATTTAATTATTTCCATTATTTATACACAGAAACTTTATATCCACCTGTATTGCCATGTGCGAGACTGCATATCAGCGCTTATCAATAATTGTCTTACACCCTTTATATCTTACGTATGTATTTCGGTGGTGCGTGTGGCGATATGATATCATCAATGACGTCAACCTACTGTACGGTGAGCGTCAGGTTATAACGCAAGCGTGCATTTCAGTCAATCGCGGGCAGCCGCCGGATCTCAACAACTCTTCCATAAGGTTAGTTCGTTGAGAAATATAATACTGTGATGGTTAATTGTGTGATTTGATGATTGTTTGTGAATAATTAACATTGTTTCTCATAATTTAATTGATCTTAATGTGACCGTATGCTCTATAAATAGAATCATGACATTTGAGAACCGTGTCAATAGACTTTGTCTATTCCAATCATTTCTTCTGATCATCGAGATCTGTCTGTAATATTGTATATTCATATACTTTCTTGTGAAATAAACATGAATATTTCGTGGTGGACATTTTTGTAGACTGTTTTTTAAAAAACTTGAGAATTTCGGAAATACCAGAAAAAAGAAAGAACCGTTAGAATTAGATGGACGTAACGCTGTTGATATAGCTTTTAAATATAACCGATGACGACATACCAATGTGGTGTACGCATACAAATGTATATACCTATGTTCAGGTGTATACATACATTATTCTTGGAATTAGAGGATTAATGAGATAATTCTAAAGACTGAATGTAATGCTTCTTAAAACTTAGTGTAATATTTTTATAGTAGTTGTGTGAAAGAATAAGTTTTCAGTGAAACAGAAATTTCAATCATCTTTGATAATTTCTATGCATTCTAATACAATTCAACATCGACAATTTGTATTTTTTTCTTTATTTACATTAACATATCAATGTGATTACTTTGTAACTGATAAGATTAAAAGGCAGCAAATTTTTTGAGCGATAACACTGTAAGAGAATGCAATTGGATCATCTGATATTTCGGGATTTCACGTTTCATCAAAATTCTTAAAGCTTTCAACGATGTAGGTATTGATTCCATGACGCGCCTTAAAGGGCATAGTGGCGCCACCGTCGATGAACTCCGTCACGGCGTCACACCTATACCCAAAAACGCAATTAAAATAGTGCTCAAGAATATATGAATAAAAAAATTGAAAATATAAAAATTACTTTTATCCATGATAAAGTCAAAGTCTAAATTCTAAGATTCTATCTATAAAAATTATGGCCTCCAGGACTATTTTAGTCGTGTTCACTCTGAGCACTCTTAAGTATCTTAAAGTAGGTCACGTGCTACGAAAACTCAGCCTTGTCCCTGTTTCCATAAAAGTCCTGCCTCACGATCCCCATCATGTGGTAACTATGGAAGACGAGCGTTGAATAACATTTTATATGGATCTCATAACTTTCATACGAGTCTATCGCAGGTTCGTCAAAATTCATCAATGATACATTTTTTTCAGATTCGTCAAGCAGCCTTCTCATGATGTCTCACTCGGTAACTATTAGGACGGCGACGGTAACATCGAACTCGTCAGCCATCATTATCAACACTGGCTATCTAAAGTCATTCAATGGACTGCTAAAATTTCTACAACTGGTCAGTAACCGGAAACTGATAATTTAACGATAAATCTAATCAGCTGAGTTTGACATTGCGGTATTCTCATAACAGAGTAATAAAAGATTATGAAAGGCCGACCGATTCAGTTTTTCATAAAATTAATATATTTTATCATTAATTTCATTTTTCAGGCTCTAGGTATCGTCTGCGTGGGAATTATGGGCCATCAATTTAATCAATTATACGTGCGCACGACTGCTGATCTTTTCTTTTTACTTATCGTCACGACCTTTATGATAGCCACGTTTATTCTCATTCTTTCTTGCCTGGCGTCGATATCCACGGAATCTATTATATCCAAAACGATCTATGTGAGTGACTGATTGATTTTATTATAAGACAGAAATTAATGATTACTGATATCCATTTTTTACACAGGAACTGATATACCATTCAATCGGTTTTGGCCTACTACTTGCATGTTCCTTGACATTGTTGGTTCGGGTGAACGACAACAAATATTCGAGAGATCACGATTTGCTGTTGGGAGCCTCAGTGAGTTTTTAAAAGATTGATCGTTAATGTCATTCATATATATTGATTATGGTTATTAATATTAATGTTTAAATTATTATTATTATTTTCAGATTTGTGGACTAGTCAACTCAGCTCTTTATTTACTTAATACTATAATGGCGGTTCGAGCTTACAGAGGACTGTAAACTTGAAAAGTAATTTTCCAAATTTTGTTTGGAGATCTTTTTGACTCTGCTTTAACAATTTATATGTAATAGTTCCGCGTACTGTTTTGTGATTCAAATAATAGTTGTGAAATTGCATAATTTTTATTTTTGCTATATTTCTACGTATAATCTTTTTAGATTACGGTTTTTCAAAAATTTTCATTCACGTACACTGGTACTTATTACATAATACAAATATTTTGTCTCAAATGCTTTCGACTCCGCGTTTGAGTAATTTGCAGAAATTTCCTGTTCTGCAGACGAATCGATAGTAAAGACTGCGCCTTGAAAGGATATCGAAACTTGCCACGGAAAGATCGTTCGCTATTTTATATACATGGATTTTGATATTTATAATATTTTTATATTTGTAAACTACTGTGCCATTTGTCAACCTCGTTGAAAGATTTTCGAAAGAAAATTCTTCACTGCGGTGAATCAAGATAGCTTATATACAATAACAGAAACACAAAGTATACAATGAATCTTAACTAATGATAATTATAAATGAGTATTGCAGGGTTTCACCATAAATCTTCCTATAACAATGCCTTTATATTTCATATAAAAATTTATATTTTACATTATAATGATAAGAATGTAGATGAAAATTATTTATTGAGTGTCCATTGTAATATTTATATTGAATAAAATCGACTTGTCGAATGTAATACAATACCATAGGATTCGCTGCATGTTTATAAAATTTCTAAATAAGAGTAATTGCAGATTCAAATTATATCATAAACGAAATGCAATTTCTATGTTGAATATTAAACGATACCAATGATCTTAACATTTTTTATTATTTTTTTATTTCCATCTGCATTGCCCGCCATAATATCCTGCCGGCGCGTGCCAGAAATAGACGTTCCCTCATTTTATATATGCTACGCAGGGGGTGCAACGACACGCGTGCATCGTGTATGCATCCACGAAAAGACCAAGGGAGAAGTCAGTTCATTTTAAAGTCTGAAAGATCACAGACGTGTAGCGTATATCCAATATAAGTGCAGTCTGATGCAGTGCAATTTCAATAAAAATTTGATCTTACAATAAACGTCGGGCATCAATAAAAATTGCATATAATCTTTATTTTCGATAAAATAAATATATTTTGAACAGTCTGACGAAAGGTGAACGTACGCACGTATCTGCGCTGTTAGAAATAGGTATAATCGACTATGAAAAAAAATTATCAAATTATAATAAACGAAATACAGATCTGTACAATAACTTGTGACAGACATACATTAAACTGTACGAAATTTTTAAACAAAGAATACACACAAATATCACACAAAGGAACAAACCCATTAGGTAAATGCATACCGGAAGTATCTTAATTAACGTATAGGTTTAACGAACCCACTAGGCCCCGACGGGTTTCATTAGATAAACGAAGGAATTGAGAATGGGCAGAAGCAGTACTGGACCGGTGATCAGAATGTCTTCCGGAAGTCACGGTGCAGGTGGGATCGAGTGTTGCTTTTGCAGATGCTGCACGTGCATTCATATTGAATTTTTGAAAACGTCACCAGGAATAATCAAGATAAGCGAAACGGTAATTTATTGAAATAAACAAATAATACTCTTGCCACGTGTACAGGTCGTTTCAATATATTTTTTCTATATTCACTTCAGATTATTAGCGGTCTTATTCAAAGTCTACTTATCAATTACGGACTTAGGTACAGTTCCACCATTGGCTCAGCGTTTGAAGGTTCGCTCACAACGGCTTCCGCCTGTTTCCTCACTTCCTCTGTGCTTCTTGCTTGCTATGTTATTTCGGAGAAATCCTACAGGCTGGTTCGATCGTCGCTTTTCGTGAGTGAAATGTTATCTTGACTTTTCCTTGTTATCAGCTTGAAACACTGATGTGATATTTTTTGGCTCCCTTTGCTCTAACAGGAACTGATGTTCAACGCTCTGGCATGCTTTCTCTATATGAGCTCAGCGTCGTATTTGGCTTTTTCAACAAAAATGTTTCTTTGGGCTCAGTATCTCTTGACTCCTGGTTACGACGTTTATCCCGCTATGACAGCAGCTTATGTGAGTATATCATTAATTAAATTAGTTCTTTAATTAATTTTATAATTATCACCATTTATTTTTTCCATCGTTTACTTTGTTACAGCTACTCAGTGGCGTAGTCGGATTGTTACACGGTGCTGATGCGTATTTCTCATATATTCATTACAGAGGTGGAAGATAATCGAATTTATTAATTTTTAACCTGTAAAAATACTAGTAAGATAAACGGCAGTGTATATTAATCTTTTGGCACAAGCGGTAGTAATTTCATGATAAGCGTATTAGATTTTTCAATTTTATTCTTATTCTACAATTATTTATAGCCGTAATTCAATGATGGATGTGCCATGTTGTTCTATATTTAAAAAGCATTTAGTTGGAGTCTCTTAATGTTAGTAGACACCCCACGTGCTTACTTCTGGGTTAAGAAACTTGATAGGGAGTATATTTATATATGTATAATTATTGGCAGGTTCGTAAAATGAATAAATAAAGTGCCTATCGATTCATCAAACGTAGAAATACATATATTTAAATTGATAACCAGTGATATCGATCGTTGTTGTAGTTGACGAACTTTTGAAAAAGTAAAACCTATTTATTAATAGATGCAATCGTACTTTTGAAAACCTCTTGAATTTTTAAATATTAAAATTGACGATTATCGAAGAAATGTATTTTATGAGTTCACCATATGAATTGAACAATGGAATCGTAAAATTATTTTTTTTAATCGTTTCTTCTCCGGTAGCTCCAGTCGTATAATGGCAATTATAAGATGTTTTGTACCAGTTATCGAATTTGAGAGCCAAGTCAACATTGCCAATTAACAAGCAGAGATTAAATCCAACATCTACTCTGAGAACTGACAGGTTTCAGTGTTTCGAGTGTATGGCTATAATTAAAAATTAAAAAATTCATGGTACCGATTGGTCTAGACGATTGTACGGTATAATCCTAATGTAAGTAATGCATATCACGTGGACTCAATTCTTAACAGCATAACAGTCGATTTATACGTCAACTTGGTAGACAGCACGAGTAACGTCCTGGACAGGAAATTAATCGTAAGCCGCCATGAGCAGTTTCAGTTTGTAGCCACTGAAACTTTGATGATTGAATTATTTAAGTGGCCATTGAGCCAAATCGAGCAGCATTTTGCACAGGCTCCGACACTAGATCCTCAACTTATCCCAATAGCCCAACTGCGTTCTGTAGAAAAAATAATCATACATACCAACCCAACTAAGCAAAAAAAATTGTAAAATATATTTTAGAAATTTTTTAAAATATATTCAGTTCACCGTTACAGGCTAATCCGTACGTAAAGTTCTCAGGCAAACCCAACGGACACTCAGAATTCTGCTTTCATTCACGGCTCGGCCCAGCCCCTTTTGGGTCATATTTTTCATTTGTTTAGGTACTGCCTTCCTGAATTCCACTATGACTCCCAGTTTCTAGCTGGTCCGAAGACCTCGATAATGCACTGTAAGGATTTTCATTAGGACTGTACAAAAATGTGTCTCCGTCTCAATACGTACCACCTAGTCTACCTGCATGGTGAATGGAAATGGAAATGGGAATGGGAAGCAATGTCGACTTGACCGTCAGAGACTTCAGCTCTCACTTCGTTTCTCCTCTACTCTGTTCTCGATACTCTTCGGAGCCACTGTAGGAACTCGTGTAGAACAGCAAAAGCCACGACGGAAAGAGAACAGCCATATGACCGACAGTGCACGGCCAGATTCCGAACCGGTTAATTCGTTATAAAATATATAAGACCGAGGAATAGTTGAAGAGAAAATAACATTAATTCAACACAAAAAAGAAAAAGTGAATTGAAAAAAGAATTTGAGAAAAAGTGGAACGTGTATTGATTCAAGTGTTAATTAAACGCTAAATAATATTATGTGAAATAACATACGACGTTGTTAAAAAAAAGTGTGCGGATATTTCGTCAATTTTAATTTATTCCAGTTTTACTTTTAAAATATCTTACCTTAGTTTCTACCGATCGGTCAAGATCGTCAAGTTTAAAACGATGGACAGAAACGGCAGTGTTAACGGCAGTATGGTTAATTCTATTAAAGGTATACATTTTATTATTTTTTATATCGCCTAAAGCCATTATCAATATTTTCATTTGTCGTTGACTATTTTACTCATTTTTACCGACAGTCGGCATAATGCTTCTTTCAATGAAATACGACCACTTTTTCTTGACTACAGTACGAATATAAAATTTCGACAAAATGGAATTTGACTTTTCCCTGACTCCCTAAAAATCGTTAACGACGATCATAGAGCGATATAATTATTTTATCTAGAAACAGTCACATATAATCTAGAACAGAGAAAACCAAAGCAGTAATCTTTCAAATGATATTACCATATATTGAGGTAAGGATATCCAGTTGTAATTTAAACTAAGGTTAGTCGAATCTCACAACCACCACGGAAGTCAATAATCGTACAAAAATTCACAATGCAATACTCCGGCAAAATCTTGGTGTCGTAATTGGTCGTTCATTATTTTTTTCTAAATAAAATTTCGTTTGAACGTTCATAAACACCTCACAGAATCGTGCAGTTATGTAAGTCTTTTGTATTCAGAAAAATCATACAGCCACGTTCACTCGCGTTTACACGCGATGCATCACAGGCTTGGGTCACGTTCGTATGTGTTTCGTTTCGTTCTGGCTCGGAAAATTTACAACGTACGAAATCGGAAACCTATCCTACGTATCTGTTCAACGTCGTACACGCCTCTCTTCTACAATTTCCCATAACGATCGGTACGATTTTCATTTAGCGAACCTAACCCCTTTCTCTCGGTACCTGACAAACATCGATACCAACACCTTTTCTTCACTTCACGAGTACGAGAAACCTTTCTCTCAATAACTGACACAGCCTAGTACACTTTTAGATCGGAAAGAAAGTAACTATTGGTAATAACAAAATCATCGTATTTTTTTTCTACCAAATCACAGGGTATAGTGCGACATAGAAATATTTAGAAAATTTTCAAAGTATTCATAATCCAATTTAATACGTTATAATCATATTGATTTTTATTTGGAGATCGTTTATGAAGTCTCGTGTGTACTGCTCTTAGTTATTATGATTATTACGTATGCCACGTTAGCTAGTATGTTGACGATTGGTATTAGAAAAATGCGGAGTCGTATTTTATCATAGCCACTGACGTTCATACGCAGCGATTAACATACGCGAGGCGTGACTGAGTCGATGCACTCTTAATGCATATTAGTATATTCCACGGGAGTCGGTGTATGGTATTAATTAACGTTTTGGTATTAACGTTAATATAGCGATATAAATAATTTAAGGAATTTTTGAACAATTTTTTCCTTTTTATTATGAGAATTGCCATGTACAGTGGATCAATGTTGATGATTCATTTGCGTGATAATTAATCATTGGCTAATATTTCTGATACAGCAACGTACACCAGTTGGACGGTACAGTCCGAGTAGAAAAAATTTCAAACGAAATGCACGCTGCAATGACGTCAGAACCGTTTTGAACGACTGCTGGAAATGATCAGTTTCCGCAAGTGTCCTAAACCAGACGACTTCCTGTCGGGACTTAGAGTCTAAGCTCGATGGTGGCGTACGTGCAGCTGGCCATGCCAGGATGATCCTCAGGAAGGATCAAAATTATTCGATGACGTCAATAACGTCGAAATCGGCTGATTGAAAAATTTCCTCATACAATTTTCATGGTCACTTTACATACCACTAACGTCATACCTTCTACTATGGTGTGTGATTTTTTATTTTCTATGGGGTAAGATGAACTACCCATAAAATAATGAAGCTGCCCAGGTTTAAAAAATATATATATAATCATATATTAATTTTACACTGATTTTATATGATTCATATATTTCTTAAACTGGGCAAAAAATCATGAAATATTTTTAGTATTGCTCTGACTGTATTATTTCCCTAAGGGGTACCTCCTATCCTACCTAACTTTATATATGTATAACTTACTATTCGTGAAAGATAAAGAAATTATATATCACATTAACTACTGGACTAAAAACATATATATGTTAGAGGTAAAGTCCCGATTTTATTTTCATGCGAAGATTGATAAGGTATCGTTCAGCGTCGTCTTTGATCATTCTGATTAATTGGATCATCCAGTATCAGAAGTATGTCGTACCGATAAGAAATTTTATTCTATGAAAGCCGATATAGAATATGACAAAAAATTTAAGTCGAGCCAGAATCATAATTGCACTATTACTTGAGACGTATTATATTAATGAAATATGCTATACTTACTGTAGGACATGTATGGTATAGTACCTTAATGTTATATTTACCTGATAGATACTGATAGTATCTTATGTATTATATTAATTAAATATGCTATACTTGCTGTGGGACATGTATGGTACAGTACCGTAATGTTATATTTACCTGATAGATACTGATAGTATCTTATGTATTATATTAATGAAATATGCTATACTTACTGTAGGACATGTATGGTATAGTACCTTAATGTTATATTTACCTGATAGATACTGATAGTATCTTATGTATTATATTAATGAAATATGCTATACTTACTGTAGAACATGTGCGGTGTAGTACCATAATGTAATATTTACCTGGGAGACACTGATAGTATCTTATGGTAGGCAAATAAGAGCGAATAATAACAGCTAGCGAAATGAAATGCGATTGTTACGAAGTTATTTTATATAACAGAAATTGCAACAGACTTTCTATTTCGCACTGCATTTAGATACAGGATGAACGATAGATTTAATATTTTTAATTGACATAAAAACATAAATATGATGTAGTATCGTTACTTGCTAAAAAAATATTCCTAAAATTCGCATATATTGGCATAATTTGTACATCAATTACATTCGTACTTGATTTGAGAATTTATATGGATTGTTTTTTATTTTACATTCCATTTCAGATGTGTCATGGTCAACCACTGAGCTGCCCCTGACACCTGAAGAGGAGGAGGCCATAGGGACTTTGGTAGTCATCGTCCTTGGTATCATAGTCGCAATAATTGTTTTATTCTCAATGGGAATATTTATCGACTGCCGACACCAGTATGTATTCAAAATTGCACATTGCACTTTTACCTAAATGGTGCTCGTGATAAATCAATCATATGTTGCAGAAAGAAGAATTCCGGGGTCAAACGAAAATTTAAACTCAAGATTCCACCAACGGGACGCAAAAGACGCAGCGATCGCAAATCATTGGCGTCCGATATGTGTCCTATAGGAACGATGGATTGCGATCTACAAAGAGATGCTATTGTCTGATAGTTCGTATTGTACGATATCGCATATAGATTATCTGTATCCTTTATCGAAATTCGTTAATTATATGAGACACGGAACTTCCATTATCTTCAAGTTTCATTGTTGCTATTATTGTCTGATGCTGTGATCATTTATGCACTTTATTTTTCATAATTGTGAATTTATATTATTTTTGTTTTATGTATTTTTTTGTTATTTTGTGATTTCATAGGTCAGTTACTATTTACTATACTAGTCCCATATACGTAAGGGATTTTATATAAACGTGTGGATTACATAATTATTTATTTTTTATTTAGTGGTACGCTGGCGACATTACCGTGGGAAAGTGAAAAATACTAATTACCCCTTCATTAGGCGCGGAGGGTTCTGAAGATCTGACTTCTCATTGTCCTCGCCATCGATAAAATAATTTTTGTTCCGTGCTGCCATCTTGTGATAACGATGAATGAGCAAACTGTTAATCCTTGTGTGGGATGTACGGACAATAATAGTTTTCAGCGTAGACTTCTATATTTGTATTTAAGATGAAAATATTGCATTAACATGCCCAATGAAGGGTTAATTAATTGAAGGGACGCACGAATGAATTAGCACCATTTTAATGAATCACGTAGTATCTGATTGCGAGAATGTATATTTTTGAGTGAAGGTTTTTTGTCGTTGAAACCATTTTGAATGACAATTTTTCCACGAATTGTCATTTTTTATCTGCAATCTGTAAAATCCAGATTTATTATTATTATTATTATTATTATTATTATCATCATCGATATTATTATTATAGCAATACATTTTACATGCTCAATTACTTAAATTTATTTAGATTTAGTTACAGAACGATACGTATTGATACATTTATAAGACTAATACCTGTACCGTGATTAATGCCATTACTGATCGTAATTAACTAATGATAATTAAATAATTACCTGCGTATTTTACTGGCGTCTATATAAATTACGAAAATGTTATTTACATATAGTCGATGATACAGCTAGTCTTTCCCACAGGCAAGTTCGCCTCAGCATTGAGATACGATTTGATATAATTTATGTTTGACACTGTACAGGTATAATTATAGATTGTTATACGTGGTATTAAGAGAAAGGTGCAAGTAGCATATAAAATCGCCGGAGGAATAAATCTCTATGAAAAGAAGAAACGAATGGCTTTTATTGTGTTTCATTCAATTAATATAACGATGGTATGAAGATTGAGAAGATTGAAAATGACAGATTTGAAGACACATATAAAGGTTAAAAAGATGATAAAAGGTCAGATGAAAAGGTCATACGATTTAGATCCCTCCGATATCGATCGAAATGATCGGGGTATTGCTCACGCGCAACAACAGTAACATAAAAATACGAGCTTTCGCAATACTATCTTTTAGGAGAAAAACAATCTTACTTAAAACGACTTTCACGTTGTGCAAGGATTCGGTAACAAATTTTCGCATGCGCGTCTGTTAGATAATTTATGGTTTCTGGGATCATTCGTAACTACAACAAAAAATACAATGAAATTGCTGAATCAATCAATACGATTACACACTTTGTACATGACTAATAACATTTGATATTATCGCATTTAGTTCTTACTCGTTAGTACACTAACTGTATTACTCATAGGACTATATTACATGTGAAATTTTGAGGAGTTGATGAGTAGAGTCGAAGTTTGATTTGTATTAATAATATCAAATGTGCCTAATACGTCAATGTGATCGTTAGCTCTCTCATATGTCCGTTTTTTTTTATCATAAAACACAACCAGCGTAGAATTATCGTTTTACCACGTTAGCAAACAGGCAATGCGCATTCCTACAAACGATATCTAATCAAGGAAATGAATAAAAGGAGAATGAAAAAGCTGTCAAGCACGTACCAGCTGATTGGAAGGACGACGTTGCTGCACTCCTTGTAACGTTACGGTTATTAAGCAATTGGTATGGTACTCAAGGTCCAATGTACTTCAGCATAAAGCATAGCTTTTACAATGCATTGTAGATAAGTGAAATTATTACATATCTTATTGAATAAAAAAATACTGTAGAAAGTAATTTTGGCGTATATACAGAGTGTATCAGTTAAGATGCAGGTTGGCGGTTTGCGGTGCACGATTTTAAAAATCTGACGTGACAACCATGTTTGGAAGCAGCAGGAAGGAAGCATCTACAATAGTTCCGAGAAATCCCGCTAAGGGGTGTAAATATTTCCCTTATTACGTATATTATCATTAAGAACTTCTATTTCATATCTATTCTTTTTTCTTGATCTAATCCTTTTACATTTAAATATTTTATAGTACCCATATTATTATGAAAAGGACAGTATAATACGCATTGTATTTTTGGAATCTGTATTTTCTTAATTGGTCACATCATGCCTTACTTAAGTATTCATCACTTATTTATATAGTATAGATAAAAAATTGATGCAAATAGATACTCTATTATTCCTTAACTACGTCCCAGCACCATTGCTAACAGCGCCATTCGGACGTATACACCGCACTCTGCTTGACGGAAATAGGCAGCTCTAGGGTCTGTATCGAAATCAGCGCTGATTTCGAAGACTCGAGGAAGAGGATGCATCACGACCATCTTCCTTTTGGCACGTGTCATTATCTGTGGCGTCACTACGAAATGGCCGCAGACCTTAACAGAAACAAAAACAAAAAATGAATTAGAATACTGCTAAAAGGATTATCAAATTTTAGAAGCAGATTTGTACAGATTTGTAAAAATAGGCTCGATACTTAATATCTTAGCGTAATATCAATCATAATTAATTAAATGTCATTATATAGTTGTATATTGAGTTAGATGATGATTTAAGATTTATAATAAGTATCCTCGGGAATCTTTGATTGTCACAATAACATCCGAATTGATGATCCTTCGACTACGACCAGCTTGTAATTTCTGTATCATTCAGTCATTGCGATTATCTTGTGCAAACAAATATGGGATAATTAAATTCACCAATAGGTTCACTAGTATTGGACTCACGTGGAATTTAAGAACGTACCTTAGTGTATTCCTCTTGCGAGGCAAAGCGTTCCCGTTGTATGCGTGTCATGTACAGAACGTCGGTATCCGGAAGGACGTCTTCAAGACTTGTGAATTTCTCTTGTGAAATTCCGCGTTTCGCCACGTAGTTTATCACGTGATCTGGCATCTCTAGTCCCGGTGGACTCACGTAACGCAATTGTACGTTGTAAAGAGTAAGCAATCTGAAAGTGGGTAAAAAATTGTTTATTTTTTTTAATTATAATTAAACAATCACATTACCTGTATTTCTAAAACTATTGTAACGTTACGCAAGAACAAATTCATTTGAAATTTGCGGATGGTCATTTCGGAGTTTATCAAATTACTTACTTACTTCCGAATAGATTTACTAACCTGGCTAAGGAGTGAACTGTTCTACCGTGTCGAAGGTCACCAACCATAGTTATAGTAAGTCCATTAACGGTACCGATTTCTTCACGAATCGTAAACACGTCAAGGAGGGCCTGGGTAGGGTGTTCCCCAACGCCATCGCCGGCATTCACCAATGGCTTCCTGCAGTGTTGTGCAGCTCGCTTTATAAATAATTATTAATAATACAATACATTGAAAAATACATTCTGAATCTTATAGTTGGGTGTATCCACTTACTGCTACTGCCCCAGGTTCAGGATGTCTAAGGACAACGACATCAGCATAGCCAGCCATAACAGCCACAGAATCTGCATGAAAATAATTGAATTGTTAAATGAATTACAAAATAAATGTTTATCGTGCATTCAAGAGCGACGAGGTCACTGACCTTCCAGAGTTTCACCCTTTTTGACAGACGAAGTGGTACCATCCATATAAATAACGCGACCTCCTAAACGTTGCATCGCAGCAGAAAAACTGCAAGAGGTGCGCGTACTGACTTCGTAGAAAATGGAAGCCATGACTTTTCCCTGAAGAAAAAAGTGTCATTAATTCCTAAAGAAAAATTGTGGACCGAATTAGGAAATTGATTTACGATTAAAAAATCACCCTTAGTATATGATCCAAAGGTCGATCCTTCTGCACGTAAACGCGAAGCGTTTGAGCAAAATTGAAGATATCGTTAAGTTGCTCCTTGCTAAAAATATCAACAGAAAGTATATGATGCCCAGCCAATCCGTGAGTAGCATTCACATGAGGAGTCGGAGGAAGCGGTGGAACAAAAAGATTAGGATTGCTGTCGCTCTTAGAGCGAATGGCGTTTGTGAGTAGTAATGGCGATAAGGATCGTTGGCCGTAATTCGTTCTCAAGTATTCTTTAGACTCGCCTTCCAAAGTAAAGTGAACGTTAGACTTGTGATGCGGTGGTTGCAATATATGATTGTAATCGAGAAATTCCTTCTGATCCAAATCATAAACATCATCTCTACCCGAATGCCCATATTTTTCATCACTTGGCCACCAGTCATCTTGAGCCGAATTTGGTCGACTTCCAGCAACGATTTCAATGCCAGGCGGATGCGACGTTGGCTGATGCTTTGTTTTAGCTTGTATCTTTCGGACGTCACGTCCAAATCCAGGGCTCACCAGAACTTGACCTTCCACGTATGCAACTTCCCCCCTTAGAACCACTCTGTGTACGGAACCTCGAACTTTCATTCCTGCAAAGGGCGTCCACTTAGATTTTGTGAATGGTAACGCATCAGGAATGATCCACTCGTCATCGATATCAACCTCCACGTAGGTATTAGGTTGATCAGGAATGTTGAAGATACGCTTTGGATTCTTGTGAAACTTGTCTACGATATCCTGCAAGTAAAAAAGACAGCAGTTATGTAATTTACTGATAACCTAAAGTTAATTCACATTAGAAAGATTAGTTCCGGCCTTGTTTAGTTCTATACATTTTTTTGCTTCAATATCTCATGTCTATGGATGCCTATACTCTATCGAGAGACACTAGTCTTGATCAAATAGCTCGTTATCAAAGCACTACGATAAAAGGGTCTATAAAACTTAAACTTAATTTTGCGTACGGTTGATATGAGTATTCAAGGTAAATTAAGAAATGTGATTTTTCGTTCAAGTGATGACTAATAATCATAACTGCGATATCTTCAATATTTCTTTTTATCACTTTTAACTGGTAATTCTTCACTGATAACGTGTTTCCCTTTCTTTTCACTTCAAGTGATCAGGATTTAAGTACTTTTCACGACACTGAAAGATGAACAGAACATGAAAGTATCGTTACTCATTTCCGGTCGTCAACGGTAAACATATTATATGTGAGATTAGCAACTCGCTACGACGTTAACCCGATGAGGAATAATAATTCACATCCGTAATTCATGACGCATCTAAGTTTTATAATTGAATGTACCTCCATAGTGAGTTTGCCCTCATGCATCGCATTCAGTAGTAGTGGCAGTATAGTTTCCAAACCAGGGAAACCAGGTGGTGGATTCTTGCCTGATTTCTCGTCAACCGTGTGTGGCGCTATAATTGACATTGTATTATTTCTTATCAAAATATAATCAATAGTTACGGAATGATAACACTCGAGTACTATGGTATTACCGTGATCAGTAGCGAAGCAATCGATTAGGTTCAAGTTATCCCAGAGAGCCTGCTGGTCCTCTTTTGTTCCTAGAATGGGCCGTACCTGACCACGGCCGTGACCTATGCGCTCCAGGTCATCTTCACAAAGGAACAAATGATGAGGACACACTTCGCACGTCACTGGCATACCCTGTAAAAAATATAATAATTGAGCCTTATCATATAATACTTCGCAGACGGTTCAAGATAACGTACTTTTTCTTTGGCTGCAGCGATTATCTCGATTTCCTCTTTGCGAGATATGTGACAGACGTGGATGGGTCTGTTGTAGAAGCTGGCTAGTAGCAAAGCTGCTGCCATTGTTTGACTCTCGGCGTGCACGCAAATTGGATATTTTTTTGGCCACTTTTCAAAATGCTGAAAAACAAGCATTCTCACTTAACATTCATGAAATTTGAATAGCTAATACTAAGTCTGACAGGTATGAATGGACTATAATAAAATAATAAAAGATACATTTATTGTCAATGAATTTCCCCCTAGTCTATTGCGATGATCATATTCGTCATAATAATTTTGTCGAAGAAATTGCTATCAGCTACGCTACCCGATATTACAATTCCTCGAACGGGATTAAGTTAATATCGCAAGAGTCGTATTTGCGAGTAACACAACAAAAGTTAACGATGCATTTGGAACCGAACCTTAGACCAAATGCTGATGTTGGTCAACCGTAAAGTAGTGAACGTCTCATTAAGGTACATCTTCAAGGCTGCAGCTTTCGAAGCCAGTTCAAAAACTGTGCTGTAGTTGCTTGAGGACGCGCCGACAAAGAGGGCGTAATCACATCTGGCAAGTTTCTCAGCTCTCTGGAACGAACAAAATATCACAGTATATTTTTTTTTCAAAAAGTTCATACGCTGTTTTCAAATATTTCATCCACATTTCTACCTCCTTCACTACTGCAAACGAATCCTCATCCACGATGGCGGGATTCGTATTTGGCATTGCAAATATCGTCGTGACGCCACCAGCTAGCGCGGCAGCAGTACACGATGCGAAATCTTCCTTATACTCAGCACCAGGATCACGAACGTGAACGTGGACATCAATGAATCCTGGGAGTTTTATCAACGTCCTGGAGGTTATGCAATCCGTATGTGTTTTCATGGGCGGTGCACGTCTACCCAGGAGTCTTAATGCCTAGGGAATTAAATAATTAAAATAACCATTAATACTCATGGTTTCCAGATGGAAGCCGCATCCGTGCTAGGAGGCTCCTAGTCCTGATGATGCAGACTGAAACGTTTGCGGAACGTCTGCACGAAGCTGAACACGGACGCGGCTTCGATCCGAAAACCATGAGTATTAACGATAATCTTGGCTGCGAAACCCTAAAAGCTCAAATTAAAATAACTGATGTAATCAGATCTTCTCATGTAATCATAAAGCTAACGGTACAGTTTGCTCGTCAAAATTATTTTTCAATGAATGAAGAGTCCATATTAAAAATCTTACTAACAGAGTTATATTGGTGACTGATTGTGACATCAACATTGAAGATAATAAAGTATTTGCCTACCTACGAGAATTTTAACATTGTTAAGCGTTAATCTTGAAGATCTTGCGAGGCCAAGTATACTTGCTTCACTGTACGTAGATAATAATGATAAAAAGTATGTATTTCCGGAAATGGTACCTCGGATTTACAAAACGAGAACAAGCTCCAATATTTAAAAATGATTAAGTATACAATAAATCTGATTCTTTATAAATCATTTAACCCCCACCTCACTCCACCAGACTACCCAACCTCCTCGCGTAAAATACTCTGTATCCGAATTATTTATCGTCGCGTTCATCGAACCCACTAAATGTTGACTCACCTCCACAAGAAGTTTAGCGCACTTGACATCGGTCACCAAAGGCACTGAATAATCAACTGCAAGTCTTCTGGTACGATAACCATGAGTCATGAAACTGGAGACTCGTCGAACGCCGCCATTGCACATTGGCAAGTTAATGACGAGATCGAAATGTTTTTTAGAAAGAAAATCGCCCAGATGTCGTAATTCACTTGGACTCGAGTCTTCGTTAAGTTCAATATTATCAAATGTCCAATGTACAGGTTCAACCTGTAAAAAAATTTTATAGGTTAAATTTTTTATTTTAAATTATAAAATCCCCAAAAAAAAAATTTCCTTAATCGAATTTTGCGTCAGATATTTTTATTCGATTTGACAGTTACGACATTAATCAGAGGAACGGTATTAGGTGCTTTCGTCGAAATTAAGATTTCTTTTACATCAAAGATTAGATTAGAGTGAACATTAGGAATGGAGAAAGTGGATATAAAATGCGTTAATTAAAACAATAAAAAAAGGATACAATTAAAATTTTTCAAATCGCTGACACCTAAAATAAATCATATAAATATTTCGTATTGACGAAGCATCTTAAAAGCTTGGTGGAAAAAAAATTTTAATTTAATTACCAACACTGCGATTTCTACAAGCAACTGGTAGAATCTTATAGAGATTATACCTAGGCTTAATGCGTTTATCAGATAGACGCATTTTTACGTACGCGTCGCTGTTTCGATAATCTTATCTGTGACGTAGGGAACGTGTCTCGGATCTTCGATTATTCTTACGCGTAAATACAGATCATGATATACGAAGCCTAAACAACTACCACGTTAACATACCTGGTGCTTCGATTATCAGGAAGATTATTTCTGTAACATTCGTTGGAATAATAAATGATTTTCCAGGCACTGCGCCATACTTGTGAATCAAAGTATCTAATGCATGTTTTGATAACTGAAAATAATTAGTACCGAATCAATAAAATTAGATTTATCATAGTAAACCAATTTTTCATTTACACTTGATCGAATGAATGAAACGCCATTTTGTTTTCATTTTTCTTTAATTAGTCAGCCAGAGTATTAATGGCCAAAACATCCACTTAAGGTCATGATCAGTTACGTGAAGTTAGAGGCCATTGAGAAACAAAGATCGTTGAACGTTATTTCATGAGTGAAGTTACTGCTTTGGTACTGTGAAAAAAGATCGATTGCGAAACTAAATTCGATATATCGATAGCATGAGCTCGCAAGGTGAAACGACCTTTCGTAATTCTTAGACATTAATCCCAACGCAGATAGAAGTCTCGAGCAGTGACGTCACAAACGGCTGACTTCAGATCAAAGCCGCGCGAAGTTATTCCAAAGCATAATATCCTGGTAAGATATTTCGAAAGAAAAGAAGGAGGGTGCTATCCACGATAGAATGATTGGAGGACACTGAAATTTTTTATCTCATCTACTGTCGCTGTAGCTAAGTCAAGTGCAGTGGAGTTGACTGACGTCAGGAAGATCTGGGATATCAATAAATTGGATTGATGACGGATAAATACTGATTATTTGGTCATTGTCCATATTTAAATCCCGACCGAATTTTTGTAAATTGGAATTAATTAAAATAAAACTATTTTTTTTTACTAAAATATTACACTGATATTTTTTGTTATGGTAGACTATCTGGATTGTGATTATCAAGTGATATTGCCATGATATTAATCTGAGAATAATCAAATAATTCCGTTATAAAATGTAGTACGTTAAAATGAAAATCTTAATAAGATTATTTGCCATTATCATTGAATTTGACGATCCCCGTACGACCTGACGGGAGACGCGTGAGGATAATTTTGAGTGGAAACGACCTTGCTTTTTATAAGATATAGGCGAACGAGGTATCTATGAATTTCCACGATCGTGGTTTATCGATCTGATAAGAGCGACCAATTAAAAGCACCCTGTGAACACGATAAAAGGATAGACCGGTGTCCAGTATGAATAGGGTATAGCGAGTTGAAATCTAAATGAGTTTGATCGCGACCATCGCAGTGCTTCGTAGAAACAAGATTTTAAAAATAGAACAAAAGAAATTAGTCTAAAAAATATAATAACAATAATAAAAATATTAATATTAAAATGACGTGTTTGTGAATCGGAGAAATATTTATTGTGTAATGACAGTGAGTTTGATTGGTGTCATCAATTAATAAAACACACCTACATGTTCAATGTTGTCGGGTTTAAAAATGGGAAACGCTAAATCGAAAAATAAATTTAGAAGTGATCGAGTCAATGGTCGTAAGTATGGTGGTAAAGCACCAGACGGCATCGGATCGTCGAGACCCAGCTTTTTGCCGGAGTTCATTGATTCGTGCGACGAAGAGTTGATGATCCTCAGAAGAACCATGTATAATAATCCAACAATTTTCATACTCAATAATCTCATGCTGTGCGTCCAGTTCTTTGGAAACTATGAGGAGTAAGTTTTACAATTGCCTAATGCTACATATTTTTTTATTTTGCCGAATCACGAAGTCACTTGCGATTTCGATTTCAACTTTCTATTTTTTAAATACTTTTAACGATGGATGGAGAATCTTGGGTTTTTTTTCTTTTAGTAACTTTGGAATTCAAAGTTTTTTCTTTTGTATCATGGATTCGAAGTGCGATTGATATCTATTAGTATGAAGAGGGTAACGTTACTTCACAAAATATATTTAGAACTTACGTGTACTGAAGATAGGTAACAATCACAGTAAATATTATTTATCAAATTTGATTATTGATAACCAACCAATTCTCTCAACGCTGCTAATCTGAGCATTATAATTTTTAACGCAATAAACATCTGAAATTCAATTTCCAACTTCCAATTAACAATTTTTGTTAGAACAAAAATTAGAACAATTAGAATAAAAATTCAACCCCTTTGTTTCATTACTTTCGGATGACAGTGCCGCTTGTTCGTAATCTAATCGTTAACGTTATGACGAGGATTAAATATTATTAGTCATGATATCATAAGTGACACTGTTAGCTTATAGCTCGAATATATTGTTTACGCAAAGTCCATAGATCAAGAAATGGGCGTAAATAACAAACGAAGCAAACATAATGCAAAGGGCCTACATAAGAATTATAAAAACAATATGAATCCACGTGATTTCAGGGAGATATCAAAAGTCAGGCGCCAACCTCCAATATCAGTTCACGAAGCCGAATTGAATAAAGAATTATTACCGTCCCAAAAACATGTCCTGCTGCCAGACGTCCTCCAGGAACTCATCGCGAAGAACATAAGATTCACGTCGATGCGTCAGACGCCGACGTTGACAGTTGAGACGTTGCAGCCAGTGAGAATTTTTGTCGTTATGGACAACATCGAAGTAACCGATTCGAATTACGATCCTCAATACAGCAGTATTAACGATGCTGTGACATATAACGTAGCACTAAGACCGAGCAGTCATCAAGGTAATTATTTACGAGATCTATTAATTAAAACGAGTCGAATAATATTTACTAAATAAATCTACGATTGTGACATTTCAGGTTATGTTTATCTCCAGCGACTAAACGTAATGTCGTCCAAACGTGGCCCCACTAACGAAAACGAATTAGACTTGTCCTCGATTGCAGAAGATGGCGACGAAACGTACAGTGACGGCGACAGTATGTTCAACATGAAAGTTAAGGGAGGAGAAAAACTATTAAATGGCAACGAAGCAGTGCCATCTACGTCAAAGACAAAGCTAACTCAGTCGCTGTCTAACATCTACGAAGAGTCATCTTCGATTAATGAGAAACGATCGAGATCGCATACTAACCTGTCAGAAGGAAAATATCCGGAAAAAGTGAAAGAACGAGCAGGAAGTTTATCGACGAGTGATCTCAGCAAGGTTAAAAGTGCCAAAGGTGACAAGTCAAACACCGACAGTTCGACGAAATCGAAAAATCCTCGGCAACATGGACGCCTAAAGGCGAACAAGAATGGAAACAGAAGTCCAACAAGTAGTACGAGTTCCGGTTATCGTTCGGGAAATTATGCGGCTGACAGTGACAGCGATTACGGTTATGCAGTGATAACAAAGTTCAGTACGTTAAAGCCTCTGAAAGCTTCGAGTTCTGGAACTGTGACGACAGCCTCGTCGGAAATTCCTCCTTCCTGTTTTAAGAAGGTTACCTACACTAGGGATGGTAAGCGTTACAATCCCAAGAAGGACAAACGGCAGCCTTTGAATAGTATGGACCGTCGAATAAAAGTGGCCTTACGTCAATACAATACTGACGTTTGGTACATGGACAGTTTGGAATTTATGCAACACTTTATCAACGTCTTCATAAATCATCTGTCCCGTGCTCTAGGCTTCGAGGAAGATGTCGTGAACGATGCCAAGGTTCAAGGTTCAGTAATATTTTGCGATAAGCTTCATGTCTTTAATTACCAAAGAAATACAAATTTGGAACCATACGAGGTAATACCTTGCGTAAGTGCCCAATGGCCCAGTAACGCCCAAGAATGGTTCTACAGGAATCGTACGACCTGGCCCGCCAATGAGGTCATCGAAAGAATCCGAGAATTCGGTTGCCACATCATACCGGAAGGATTTATGCCAAAAAGAGACAACAACGTTAACAGATCGATCGAGTGGCAAGTAACGTTTCCGGCTGCTGAACGTTACTTGGAAACATGCATGAGCCACGCACAATTACGCGTCTATCTGATCGCTCTGATGCTTCACAAGACCTTTATCAGACCTGTCAATACAATTTTGGGCCTGACTACGTCACACATTAGGAATCAATTGTTCTGGCTTATCGAAGAAGACGAGGCATCCAGGTGGCCTGAGAACAGGACTGGGAAGTATCTGATGAAGTTGTTGAATACGCTGTATCAAGCAATCAGTAGGACGGAGCCATCGTTATCGGATTACTTCATACGCGATAAGAATCATTTTCAAAATATACCCAAAGAGCATTTACTTCACACCCAAAAGCAACTGAAACGGATTATTGAGAATCCCGTTATGTACGTGTTCTCAGCAATGGAGAACATTCGGTACAGTCCGGACTTTTTTCCGAAAGTTGATTACGAGCAACTTCTTAATATAATGACAGTTGATGTATTAACACTCGTTAATCCAGCATTGAGTAAGTTCGTCCCAAGACCAGTGTCCAAAGCAGAGTCCACGAACTACGATAAGGATTACGAGCAGTCCATAGGATTTTGGAATAACGCCAAAGTAAAAAATCAGCAAATTTATGGACACTCCAAAAAACCGATAACCAATCGAACAGTGATCAATCCGAAGAAAGCTCACGACCTCATAATTGAAATTCCAGTGAGTAATTGTCCTTTTTCTATTATTAAAAAAATTAATTAACTCCTATTTCCTAATGATTTATTACATGTTGGTATTTAGATTACATGCGGCGAACTCAAGGGACCCAGACTCTGTGCTCTTCTAGAATTCTTCATAAGCCACTTTATCAAAATGGCCGAGCGTTGCCATCAGTATGCAGCTAATCAACAGAAGCTTGTATATCTCAATCAGGCTAGGAGATTATCTATTTTACTATCTGAGTATCCAAGATATACGGATTGCGCTCGAGATTATATTTACAGGATTAATTCTTTGATGAGACGCGTCCCCACCGTTCGTACAAGTCATAATGCGCCGGAAACACCAAAAAGAAATCCGGATCCTCCAATATTCGCCAGACCCATGAATCAACGGTTTACTACTGAACTGAATGACTTTACAGTGACGTTACCAATGCCGGAAGAGACAAAGGAATACGAATTGGAAAGTATACGGAATACCTACAATTATCAAGCTGGAACATCCAGATCAGTCTATGGGGCTATTAGCGAGAAGCCAGAGTATATGGGTAAGAATGACTTGTCTAATTTTAATTATCATGACACACTCAGTCTTGTGCCTTTAAGATTAATTAATTTTTTGAAAATTATTTTTCAGGTATATATGGCAGTAAGAGCGAGATGTCAGTCTACGAGCAGCAGAGTGAAGATATTTATGACAATCAAATTGGAAGATTTTCCGCTGATGAAGCTCGAGCGAAGGATATTTATCTGAGCAAGAGTATGACGTCACTCTATGCTGATGAAAGTGACAAGGGTGTATATGGCAGTAAGAAGAAAAAATATCCTTTAAGAAGAACCCTTGAGAAGAATGCTTATCTTAGCAAGAGTGAAACGTCCATCTATGGTGGTGAGACTGTAGCTGAGAAATATGGTGGCAAGAAGAAGAAATCACTGTACGATAAACTACGCGGAAAGACGTTTTTGGCGAAAAAGAAGAAGAAGGATGTTCAAATCGACGGTCCGCATGGAAAGTTTGGTGATATTTATGGTAGCAAGAGTGAAACATCTGTCTATGACGGTAACGATAGCAATATTTATGCCAAAGGTGGAGATTCTATATACGGTATACAAAGTGAATCTGATACTTATGGTAGAAAAATTGAAAAATCAATTTATGGAAGTCAAACGGATAATGAGGTCTATGCTAGTAAAAGTGAAAAATCGGTTTACAGTGCCTCTACCGGAACAGATACTTATGGAGTTAAAAGCAAAGTATCTATTTTAAGTAGTCAAAAGAATAGGGAGATTTATGGAAGTAAAGATATGGAATCTATATATGGTAGTCGAGCGGGGCAAGATAATTATGATGGTAAAAGTGAAAAGTCCGTCTATGGGATTACATCTGAAAAGGATACTTATGGCACTAAGAATAAAATATCTGCTGCTAGTAGTCAGGATGAAGGTGATGCTAATGGAAATAAAAATGAGGAGTCAATTTATGGCAGTCAAACGGGACAAGAAATTAATACTGGCAATAATGAAAATTCTGTATATGGTACAAGAAGTGATAATGATACTTATGGTACTATGAGTGAAATATCTACCACTAGTAGTCAGAGAGAAAGTAACATTTATGTAAGCAAAGAGAAGGAGTCTGTCTATGGTGGCCAAGCCGGACAAGATATTCATACTGCCAGGAGTGAAAAGTCTGTCTACAGTGCACGAGGTGGATATGATACTTATGGTACTACCAGTGGATTGAGTACTACTAGTAGTCAAAATGAAAATAACAGCTGTGGAAGCAAAGAAAAAGAATCCATCTATGGCGGGAGTCAAGAAATTTATGCTAGTAGAAGTGAGAAATCTGTGTACAGTGCAGTGAGCGGAAATGATATTTATGATATTAGAAAGAGAGAATCTTTCTCTAGTAGTCACAACGAAAGCAGTATTTATGGTACTAAAGAACCTATTTATAACGGTCAATTGGAACAAGAAATTTACATGTCTAAAAGTCAAAAATCTATCTACGATACAAAAACTGGAAATAAGACTTATGATACTAAAAACGCAGTACCCTTTTCCAAAATTCAAAGTGACGACAACATTTACGGAACCAACGACAACGAATCCATATATGGTGTTCACACGGGACAAGAAATCGTCAGTACTAAAAGTCAAGAATCAATGTATGGAACCAAAGAAAAAGAATCCTTGTATGGTGGTCCAACACAAAAAGAAATGAACTCGAGTAAAAACGAAAAATCTATAACTAGTGGAAAAATTGAAGAAGAAGGTACATATGGAACTAAGGCTGAAGCAGTAGTTCGCAGTAGCCAAGGGTCAAAGGATATCTATGGTGTGAAGAGTGAGAAAAATCCTATTTATGGTAGTATAACTGAAAAAGATATATATTCCAGTAAAAACGAAATGAGTTATAGTTTTAAAAGCAAAAAAGAAAATCCATATGATACTGAAACTGAAAAATCACCATATGGCAGTACAAGTGGAAGGGATTCTTTCATCAGTAAAAGTGAAGATTCAGTCTATGGTGGGAAAACTGGAGAGGATATCTATGGTAGCAGATCAGACACTTCTATCTATGGTGATCGCAATAAGACAAAGATACAGGCTAACAAGAAGAAGTCTTCTGATATTTCCAAAAGTGGAGAAGATATCTATGGCAGCAGAAGCGACAGCTCAGTTTCTAGTGTTGGTGATAAGAGAAACAGTTATCGTACTAAGGGTAACAAATCTATTTATAGTGGTAAAAGCCAAGAAAATATTTATAACAACACCGAAGTCACTAACGGTGTCCAAGGGATGACTAATATCTATACCAGCAAACCTGATGTGAGCAACCATGATGCAAAATCCACAGAAGAAGTATATAGTAGCAAAAACCCCAAATCTATTTATGGCAGTCGCAGTAAGCCGGAAGTGCAAGAGAAGAAAAAAGAGAAAATATACGAAAATGCAGCAAAACAAAAAATATATGGCAGTAACACTGGAAAGCACTTGAATAATCCAAGTAGTGATGATATCTACACTAGCAGGAATGACACGTTAATTAAGATTGATGTCTATGACACTAATAAAAATGGAAAATCTAAGAGCAATGACAAAACTGAAAAAAGTCAAAAATTCAATGACATAAAAGATATTTATATATCTAAAGAAGAATCGGCATCTTAATCTAATCCAAAGGATACTTTGTTGAATGACAGTATTAAAATATAAAATATCAACAGGTATTAGATATCGTTGATATATCGTTGATTGAATGTAAAATTCTTATCCCAAGGTGAATTCTTATGGCGACGATGTAAATAGAGAATAGAGATTAGAAGAAGACAATTTAATTCATGGACAAGTTCTTTGACGACATGACGGATCTAGATTAATTATATTGAATGTAATAATAAAACTGCAATGATAGCAATGACCTTCAAGTATACAGACGATCTCGGTCATTTCTATTTGTTAATAAGAACGTAATTAAGTAATGATATTATAATGAACATCGACTAAATTATTTATCTAGCTCCAAAAATGCTCTCTCATTCGTCAATACGGTAATAGCCATTCCGTTGACAGCGCGAGTAACGGTGACAGCGTTTAAATGAAAAGGAGATGCAAGTTCTATTATGAAACTAAATTTCAAATTTCTTCATTTAGTGATGAATCGTCCGAGTTTTAGATTTTATTGTTTCTTAACGTTCATGTAAATAGTTATATGTAAATAATTAAATATGCGATATTTAATAATTATTATAAATATTGTTTATATTGTATAGCTAATTGCGAATCACTGCGAAATAAAAAGTGTATTAACTCACCTCAACGCCGTGTTCTGTATAGAAATCCGCAGTTCCCATGCTAGCATAGAGCTTGTATCCCATTTTATGGAGGCTCGTGATCGATGGAAGTAATTCCATCTTGTGCTGTAATAATTGTGATTATTAAAAATGGCATGTAACATGACGTAATGAAAATTATATGAACATGACATAAAAACAATAATCTATTGTAATTAATCCAATCCACGATAATAATCTCACATTATCATTCATTTAAAATTCTAATATTAAAACTGATATAACTTTATTCATTCAAATTACCTTAAAGCTTCCAATGGATAGAAGAATGCCTTTTTGCGGAATGTGGAATCCTGTACTCATCATCCCCTTCAGATAAGCTTCATAACGGTTATCTCCAAAGCAAGCGACTTCCCCGGTCGAAGCCATTTCCACCCCCAGCATGACATCGGCACCTATTAAAAGAAGAAAAAAAGATGATAAATCCAGTGATATTTTTAGTCTCCCAATCATACTCTAAGCTGTCATGACTTTTAATTAATGATTGGTATGTCATCGATAATGATCGCTTCGATCGAATATTTTCTGATAAGATCTTCATCAGGATTGTAAAAATTATATATATCACTGGTATGACTTACCAGCCAATCGCGAGAATGAGAACTGGGGAACTTTGACCCCAACTTTTCCACATCCAGCCAGGACGTCAACAGGATCAACGGTCTCTCCTACAATCAATCTGGTGGCCATTGCGACGAAGTCATGATCCAAGGTCTTGGAGACGAATGGAAATGACCTAGAGACACGGACGTTGCACTCGATCACCTTCAACTCATTATCCTGACGAGAAAAACAGTATCATATTTAATTGAAATATCAAAAAGTTTTATCTCATGATTGTCAACGAATGACAATATCAATACTTTCAAGTAATTAATCTAGAAAAAAAAATTACCTTAGCAATCAACTGCATATTGAAGGGTCCTGTGACTTCTAAGGATGCTGCAATGGCTTTGGAGATGGCACGGATCTTAGTCAAGGTCTGAGAATTGATGTCCTGAGGTGGAGTAACCAGAGTGGCATCACCAGAGTGCACACCAGCGTTCTCAACGTGTTCGGAAACAGCCATACAGAGGATGACTCCATCATAAGCGACAGCGTCCACGTCGATCTCCTTTGCCTCCAGGATAAACTTGGAGATCACTACAGGATGTTCCTTACTAACTTCGCTGGCGTTCTTTAGGTATGACTCCAGATCGTGATTTGAATGAGCTACGTTCATGGCGGCACCACTTAGTACATAAGAGGGTCGTACTAGACAGGGGTAGCCAACTTCATCACAGAATTCAATGGCAGATTTCAAATTTGTCAGTTCTTTCCACCTAGACACAAATATGTAGAGTCACAAAGTCGTTCCATAATGCAATATGTCTTTAATTCTCTATTTACGCTGATATACCTGGGTTGTGAAATTCCTATACGGTCTAGCATACGTGAGAACTTGAATCTATTTTCAGCACCATCTACAGATTCCGGAGAAGTACCTAAAATCCTGGCTTGCTGTCTATGTAAATCCATGGCAATATTATTAGGAAGCTGACCACCCATTGACAAAATAACACCCTCTGGATTTTCAAGATCATAAATGTCCATGACGACCTCGAACGATATCTCCTCGAAATAGAGACGATCGCACATGTCGTAATCCGTGCTGACAGTCTCTGGATTGTAATTCACCATAATTGTTTTCCTTCCAAGATTACGTAATTCACGTAAACATCCTACTGCACACCAATCGAATTCTACGGAGCTACCAATTCGATAGACGCCTGAGCCTGAAATATATTCATATGTTTAAGATCATTAAGGTTGAGAGATCACTTCGAGATCATTATATTTAATCAAGTGACTTACCTATGACCATAGTATAACTTCCTGGAAATTCAAGGTCATGCGTGGTACCATTATAGGTCAAATAAAGATAATTTGTAGTAGCAGGCCATTCTGCAGCCACTGTATCTATTTGCTTGACATAAGGACAAATTTGATTTTCCTGTCGCTGTTTCCGAACTGCCAATTCTGTGCTCTTAACGGCCCCAGCGATTTGCTTATCTGAAAAACCAATTTGCTTTGCGCCAAGTAAAACGTCATGGGATAATTTTGTCTGTTCTAGACTCTCCAGTAAATCATAGTAGGCGATGATATTTTTCATCTTCTCCAAGAACCAACGATCGATCTTAGTGAGTTCATACAAACGATCAATGGTGTATCCAGCTTTCATGGATGCAGCCAAGACGAACATTCGTTTATCAGTAGGTTTCTCTAATTCTTCGTCATTAAGTGATTTAAGATAAGGATCAAAACCCATCACATTTTCATCCACCATACGAAGTGCCTTTTGAAATGCTTCTTCAAATTTTCTGCCAATCGCCATTACCTCACCGACACTTTTCATCGAGCTACCGATCTAAGAAGGAAAGTAGTTCCTCGATAAAATAATTATTATAATATCAAATACTGTTAATTGTAATTAATAAGAATGTATTAACTACCTTCGTGCTAACTCTTTGAAATTTACTGAGATCCCAACGTGGAATTTTGACCACGCAATAATCTAAGCTCGGTTCAAAACATGCTGTGGTCACTCCAGTTATGGAATTGTTGATTTCAGGTAAAGGAATACCTAAAGCTAGTTTAGCAGCTACATACGCTAATGGATAACCAGTGGCTTTACTAGCGAGAGCTGAACTTCTTGATAATCTAGCATTTACTTCAATTATATAATATTCTTCAGAATTGGGATTCAGTGCATACTGTATATTGCACTCTCCCACAACACCAAAGTGTCTGATTACATTAATAGCAGTTGTGCGCAACATATTATATTCTCTGTCTGATAAGGTCTGACTTGGTGCTACCACAATGGATTCTCCAGTATGAATACCAAGTGGGTCAACATTTTCCATGTTACAAACAGTGATGCAATTGTCATAAGCATCTCTAACAACCTCATACTCAACTTCCTTCCAGCCCTTCAATGACTTGTCAATGATCAATTGATTCGAATGAGCCAGTGCTTGTTGAGCTAAGATTTTCAACTCTTCTTTTGTATTAGCAAAACCAGATCCTAAACCTCCTAATGAAAACGCAGCTCGTGCCATAACTGGATATCCCAATTTCTCAGCAGCTTGTAGAGCCTGTTTGTTATAAATTGTTAATAAAAGATCAACTCATTTTTACATTAATATATCTTTCATTAAAAACTTACTTCTTGAATAGAATAGACAGCAGCACTTGGAGCAACTTGCTCATTGATCTCGCTTATCCTATCAGTAAAAATCTTTCTGTCTTCAGTTTCAATTATAGATTGTATGGGTGTTCCTAGGATTGTGACATCATAACGTGAAAACACACCTTGTCTTTCAAGTTCAATTCCACAGTTAAGTGCAGTCTGACCACCAAAGGTCAACAGGACGCCATCCGGCCTTTCAGATTGGATGACCTGTTCCACATATTCAGGAATGATGGGCAGGAAGTAAACTTTATCAGCCATACCCTTGGATGTTTGCACTGTAGCAATATTAGGATTAATTAGTACAGTCTGTATTGATTGTTCTCGAAGTGCTTTGATTGCCTGTGATCCTGAGTAATCGAATTCGCCAGCCTGTCCTATACTCAGACCACCGGAACCAAGGATTAGGATCTTCTTTGTTGAAATTTGCTTCACTAACTTCATCTGTCCTGGGCCATCCGTTTCTAATCTTTCCTTGACAGTGAGCGTCGAATTTCCAGTAATATAATCTTTCACTGTATTCAGAAAAATATCAAAGAGGCACTCAAGGTCACGTGGACCAGCTGCATGTTCAGGATGAAATTGCACAGTGAAGTACGGCAAGGACTCATGAATAATTCCTTCGTTAGTCTTATCATTGGCATTGGTAAACAATGGTAGCCAATTTGAAGGTAATTTAGTATGATCAATAGCATATCCATGATTTTGTGACGTCATGTAGCATCGATGGGTATCCATGAAAAGAACAGGTTGATTATGGCCGCGATTGCCGTACCTAGAAAATACGAATTTTTTATCTTGCAATTTGGAAGCTGGTGCAGCCACTAGTACGTAATATAATTGTAATGGTAATTTACTTCATCTTAAAAGAACTACAGCCTATTGCAACGGACAGAAGCTGATGACCAAGACATATTCCAAAGATTGGTTTCTTCTTCGGGTTCTCCAAAACTGACCGGATGTGATTAACTGTGACCTCACACTTAATGGGATCACCAGGACCATTACTCAAAAAGAGACCGTCGTATTCGTTAGGATCCAAAGGATGGTCCCAGGGCACGACGTCGACACGAGCACCACGGCTTAGAAGGCATCGCAACTGATTGTACTTTAAGCCACAGTCAACCGCACAAATACGTGGTTGACCATAAGGATTATAGACGACTGGCGATTTCTGTACAATTTCATGATTATTAATCAGATTGTTAATTGAAAACTTAATTAATAACTTTAGGACCAGGTCGTAGACTTACATGGGATACTTCAGCTACCAGATTTCTCAGATTAGGGTCAGATATTTGAAGATCAGTTGGTACTGTAGTAGGAGGCAGCTGGTTGTAAACTATCCTGCCAAGGATGCTGCCCTTCTCACGAATAATCTTTGTCAAGGCTCGTGTGTCTATGTCATAAATTCCTGGAATATTTTGTTCCTTCATCCATTCCGAAAGTGTCTTTGTTTGACGCCAGTGACTTGGGGTCTCGCAAAGTTCACCGACTATCAAACCGGTCGCCCATATCCGGTCGGATTCAAACCAGCTATAGTTTTGTATTGTAAAGAAAAAGATTTATGTGTATTGAATTTTATTTATTCTTATTATGTCTCTGTTACAGACGATACTCACTAAGGTAGATTGTATTCGTCTTTGTCATCATTGGGGACTCCGTAGTTGCCGATTAAGGGATACGTAAGAACCAAGATTTGTGAGTGATAAGACGGATCAGTCAATGATTCGGGATAACCGACCATTCCGGTTTGGAAGACTAAAAAAAGATTGGAGTTAATTGTCAGCAGTGTGAATCGTCTGTGATCTGTGTATCAGTTAGAAATTCTACAGTGCTAAACGACGGATCATTGACAGTAAAAATTTAAGACAATTGCCAACCCAATTACGAATCACGAGTAAAACAATTGAGCGAATGTTGAATGATTGTAATACTTAAAAGGTAAATATATATAATATTGTTATTAAAGTGTACATAAATACCATATTTATATAATATATATTTGTACCTTCAACCAATCAAATGTCGGCATTTCAATATTTTGTAAAATTAAATTCAATCTGCATAGAATACTATCGATATTTTTCTGATCACAATTTTGTCAATGTCATTCTACGATAACGTAATTTTAACTTCCATTTCTTATCGGATTAAACAGTGGGTGGCACTTCGTAAAATAAACAACTCATGAAATAATGTATTAGAAGTAGTCATAGAGAAAAAAGTCTATGTTTTAAAAAGATTGTTAAAAGGCACAATCAGATTAATATGTTTTGGTAATGATTTTAAAACGTATCTAAATATTTTGTGTTGTATATTTTGTATATCAATAAATAGAGAAATAAAAATAAATAGTTATTATACAACCAGAGTAATCGATGACATAAATAGATAAGCATACCGGTTCCTTTTAAAAATCGGTCGGTAATATCGCTTAGAAACGAGGTAGCAACACGTGTTACTCGTACATCTTGAAGCACTCATTTCCGGAACGATGAACTGTATCGATTCCGAAACGTCAAAAATTTCCTTACCGACTTCGCCGTCAACAGAAATGCACGCGCCAAAATGCATGCCCGGAAAAACACTTCCATCCTCGAGTATAAGATAGCTGTTATGCTGGCCGTCCTCAGCGACGGTGTCCATGTTGTTTTCTAATGCTCAGCAAGTATGTCCAGGAGCTGTATACCGGCAACTGGAGTATCTTGAGGCAAGCACCATGCTTTTGACTTGACGAAGAGCAACGGGGGGCGCCCGTTGTTACTTAGCGGCATGAAGGTGCTACCATCTAGCGGAAACTTGTCCAAATGGAATATCATTAGCCTATCATCGCATCCGAAATATCTAATACGCAATAAATATCATGCTTATTATCTCTACAGGCAAAACAGTAATGACGGATCTATCTTTGTTACCGACAGAGAAGAGCACATGTGCATTTACAATCCTGGAATTGATTTAAACAAATATTAATGATTGAACTACGCTTTAAGAAGCGTTAACCCTGCAAATATTTTATTTCACTTATTTTAGGTTGAAAGTCCCTAAAGTACTTCTAGAAACTCCTCAATGCTAATCTAAAACCGTTAGGTGCATACCTGGACATACAATTGCTATTAGGTTGCTCACTTTACCAGACGATATCCAGTATTTCAAAAGCAATATAAAATGTGAACCTAATACAACTTCAAGGGTTTTCCCTTGGCGTATTTCATGGAACACTATATAAAATAACATGTAAATATCCCAATGAAATATATACTCATGGTAAAATAGATATTTTATTTAATATAACGTTTAATACACAATTATAAGTCCATTTACATTTTCGTTTCCGTATTCGTATCCTTGCGTAAACCCAACAAATACACAAATTCTGGTCAGTAATGGGACTTTACTAGCCCACTGCACTTTTCAATGGGCAAGTAAAGATTGAGTACTGGCCTGTTTTTATGGGTTTGCTGGGAAATTTGTTTCGGAGTATTACAAAGTTTTAAAAAAAACTGTCAAACATTTCATGCTGCAATTTTACAATGTTTCCAAGGATCAGCTGACGTATCTCTGGTGAAGAGCACACGATCACCTATCAAATGATCTTTGGCAAAATAAAATTCTATCATCACCGGCTTCAGTTTATAAGCAGTGCTGGAATCATAATGAGCATATAAGAATTTAACAGTTAAAAATATTTAATAGATTTTTAGAGTATGCCTATAAATACTCACAAGTGTTCTGGCATGGGTAATGAATTCTCTCCACTCATGACTTCTTTGACAATTTGATCATGACGTTCCTTCAGCTTCTTCCAGTCGACTTCATGTCCTTGTTGGCAAAGGTGAGAGCGAATCTTGCAAAACAGTGGTTCTCTGTCGTAGAATTTCTGGCTTTCTTCCTTCGAAAGTTTTTTAATGGTTCCTTCTAATCTTACCTGTAATACGAGAAACCAATTGCTAATCTTCTAATCTTATCTGTGACATGTGAAAAAGTTAAAATATTGTAGATTCCGCAGAAATAATATCGGGACTGAATCGGGAGTCGAATCCGAGTCTCCCGCTGGTCAGGCGAATGCAACCGACCACTATGTTATACATAGCTAGTCTACGATTCCCTCCGCGGAATCCTGTAGGCTGCCCGACTAGACAAGGGACCCTTATTACCAAATAATTGTTCCTTTTAAAATATTTACGATCCGGGATAAATTTTGTTTAGCTATTACCTGCCTGGCTATGTGTTCGTTTCGGTCGTTCAGGTAAGACCAGAGGAAGCACATGGCTGCCGACGGCACTTCGTCCTAGAAAATAACGTAGATATTTTTATGTATTAAAAACTTTCCTAGTCTGATTTTAATTAGCTGGAATGATTAAAAAAAACTTGCCAGATCCTGAGCCTTGCGACTGCGTTTATCCGTGACGATATCAAAGCCATCTTCGTCGAGTTGTCGAAGAATAACATGGCGCGCAGAAACCTTCTGGTCTCTGTTGAAAAAAAAAAAAAAAATATTTGATAATTTTCAAAGAACGTGAATATCGCAAAAATACACACCTCGAGACAGTCGCCAAACATAATGCATTTGGTAATCCTGTTGAAAATTGTCTTGCCTCTTCGTACCATTCTCTGAAAAGAACCAGAGGGTCATCAGACTTGACTTCAATGAAGGCCAAATCGGAAAGTTCGCTGTGGGGAGTTCTTTCGTCCCAAGTATCCTGTAAGAAATAAATTAATGTACGAAAAGTTATTCATAAAATAAATTATAACAAGACATACGAAAAACATCGATTATTCGTAATAATGTCTCGTTTCACCTGATGTCACCATAACACCCCATGTTTCCTTGTAATATTATAATTTGTAAAAAATAGAATAATTATTACTTTCCTATAAAAATATATATTATTAACCCGTAAAATAAGTTTACATCATTTATATCACAAGCATATTACAATATCCTTGACTCCTTGGTACATTCTCCAGGGTCAGGAAAATCTAAGGGTTGGGTGGTAGCAAAGGTAAAAATTTTCAGTTTTTCACCATTCTTATAAGTTACTTTCAATTCGTGTTATCGAATAGTACGCTCGCAGCTAATAACCTAATTTCCATGTTTTCTCAACGATAGCGTATGAAGAGTAGGGATTACCCGGCAATGTAGCACTTGGAAGGTTGCTAGCTCTCCGACAATTTTTGGTTACGTAATAGTAGACCGAATATGTAAACTCACCTATCTCCGTGAAAAAATATTTGATAAAGCCATCCCAATAATCCTCGCGCTTAACACAAAGGTTAAGAAATGTTCGTATCAACTAAAAGATCACATGGTAATTCGAAACCCATGCAACTTTTGCAATCGCACCCAGATGCCAGTGTTAGCTTTCAATCTCTCGAGTCTATGCACAAATTGTAATCCGATAACTAAGTACAAGGAGTGTTGACCTGCCAAGTCTCTTACGTAATGTCCGAGTCAACCCTGAAATCTGCGCGCGCAAGTCTCACTGCATTCTATTTTGATAATTTCCTCAACAGATATTTTTACGTATACACTATTTGTCAAAACTAATTCCAGAGACTTACCATTGCAGACGATGCTTGTTTCTGTTTAGAATAATACGACGGATTGTTATTTGATCTTGATGACGACGACGAGTAAGATCTCGTTCGCGGGACGTCTAGTGTCTGAATGATACGCAGAATCATCAGCGCAGCCCCACATCCCTTCTCAAAGACACCTCTCACATGCATTCACCATAATACTACCCGCTGGTTGTGCAATTTGTTTTTTTTATTAAATATTTTTTCATCACTAAACACCACACTAGTCAGCAGCGCTGCTGTGTCAATTGGTGTTGTAACTTGAGAATGCACTCTGTTAATTTTCAAATAAACAATAAGGACATTGCATGTTATTTAATAGTCTATAATTAAAGGTAACGAGGTGACGAATGAAAATTACTGAATTTTTCGAAAATATAAACCGTACTTATTTATTGGATAAAATTATATACTGTACGAAATTATTTTAAAATCGATCAAGGACTTATATAGCTAAGAAGCGATTTAGAATTACGTTTATATACTAAAGGATGGTGCATATATTTAATGGTACGAATGGATCTTTAATAAGTTAAACGATACAATTGTAATTGATCCCTCACAGAAATAGAGAATACCTATAGTCAGGTGATGTATTATACTATTCTAGTCTAAGGGAGGCATCAAGGGATAACGTTACGTGTTTATATTAAACATATATTTACACTGATATATATTTCAATCTATACCTATTTTCGCTGCATCGCACGAAGTTGCAGAATACTATTGAATTTAGCATCTTTATGCAGTCCTTGAACAATGGCAAATGAGAGAAGAGTAAAATGCCACCAATGCGTGCATTTTACTTCATTAATATTGCAACCTTCAACCTACGTGCCAACACATAACGTACCGAAGGTGAATTGAATGTAATGGAATAACATTCCCAAGCAGTATCCATTATCCATGGACCAACCTGATTGACGATTAAATTCAAAAACTGAACGGTCGGACTGAGAAGAAATCATCGAATCTAAAAGTCGACCTTTTTTTATCTCTTATCTTTCAAATTCTAAGATTATTCGTCCAGCGACGTCCAAGTCTCTAGAACGAATTGTTCCAATTCATCAATCGATTGATCATCCAACTGTTGATTGGATCCAGGCGATGTTCGACGAGATCTGATCATAAAGACGTGGCCTTTCAGTACCAGCTTTCGAACAAGCTATTCTCCAGCTACCAACTCCCATCAAGGCCCAACGTTGTCCGTCTGCCAATAAGCACAGCATGGGACTTCCAGCAACCTCCTCCTCCTAATTAAAGTTCAATTATACAATCAGAGTAATTTTAGAGCAATGAATATCAAAGTGCTGATAAGTGAACTTACGTTGCAATCATCTGTTGAGTATGCTGGTTCTGTGCATACACTGTTAACAGAGGCTATACTAATATTCTCACATCTTTCCATGGCGCTCAGTCTTAATTCTACCCTCTGCAAAATATCACCTGGAACCAAATAAACATTATGACCTGTTGAATTTTTTCTCTCATAAATGCATAGTCTATATTCATATTTCTTAAGAATCAATGGACGCTTAAGGTTTTGTTGAATTGTACAAGATGCAATAGGAATGCACGCTTGATTATGTCCCAGATTACTTATGTAAAGGAACGAGTTTGCTTGACTCTACGTAAGAGGGACCTTCACTATGATATTTCAACCGATACATTACCATAGAGTACAGAACTTGTATTGCAGTATGAATTTCACGTAATCAGAACGAGTCGTAATCATTCTATAGGTATATTGATAGATAATTGTTTTGTATATATATAATCAAGGTAAAGTAATTAAATGTACAGTAATTAGTTGCCGTGGTTGGTATGCGCTGTATACGTACGATTTCTAGCCCATCCAAGTGTGTTACAGTGAGACGCATTCACCGGAAGTGGGTCCAGACTTGAAGGCAGACATACGGGACGTACAAAATCCGAAAATGCAGCTACAGGACGGTCCAGCTTAAGAAGAACTGTAGTGCTTCCTTCGACTGGTGACTTTATCATACCCACTATTCTACGTTCTTGCTGCCATGGAGATGTACTTGAGAGTCTGACAGTTCCCAATCTGGCGGACCATTCAGCTTTTGGTTGTCTGAAAGTATAACATTGTTTCTAGTTACCGTAATTTACTGTTAACTGATGAAAAAAATATATGTAAGAGTATGCGGTTGAAATAAAAAATGTCACGCTTGATTTTAGAATCTGAAAACATACAGTAGGTCTGCTTTCCCGCTAAGAAGAAGCGCGAGAGAATCGTGCAGCGAATCGTAACGGGGAAGAAAAAGTCGTGAAATTATTGAACAATTAAAAAGGAGACGAAAGTTTAACTAAAAATCCTTCACATTGGCTGGTACGAGATCCGCAAGTTTTAGTATCAAGTTTTTAAGTATTTTAATGAGATTCATTTTTCTTACCCCTGAAAACAGGATGCTGTAGTAAGAAGCCATCCAGCGGCTATCAGGGTTGCATCACAAACGTGTACTTCCTGTTTAAAAAGAGCAACGTGCCATGGCCAATCGCCCGGTTCCGCCATTTTACTTAAACCTTGGGTACCGGTGTTAGTTCTCAGAGGCTGCACACCGCATTCTGAAAATTATAAATGAATCTGTTCGATATAATTTGATTTAAAAGTAGAAAGTAAAATATTAGTTGTACTTCTATTTTAACTTACCTAAATCAGAACAGCGTACATACATAACTTCCTTGCTAGGACATGGCGCCCTTACAAATGTAATTTCAGAAGCAGAAGGATCTTCCATGTGAACATATTGTGTATCCTCCTCGTCGTCAATCCTGACCTCTACGGATTCCAATCCTTTAAAGGTCAACAGACTGCAGAGTGAACTAGCAGCTGTCTGGAGAACGTTTTCCATTTCCGGCGTCGGTAATGTCGCATTTAGATTTTCAGTACAGAGTTTACCGAGCGAGCCCTTCTCATTGAAAACGACATAACCGTCGCTACTGTATTTATTAGCGTGCGGCGTATCCACAGGTAGCGATTTAACATACCCAATGCTCTTTGCAAGTGTGACTGCAAAATAATAATTCTTAATATTGATCCGACAGTAGTAATCGTCAAAGAAGTTACACTTATAATTTTTTTTTCTTAAAACATACGACAATCTTTTTCATCGCTCCCGTTTGGACAGTCGATCTTCCCGTCGCAGCGTTTGATTGACGGAATACACATACGGCCTACTCCACAATGCATATGATCGTCGCGACAGTATGCACAATTTTTCTCATCTGATAAATCTGGACAGTCTATTATCCCATCGCAGATACGTGGGGATAAAGCTTTAGCTTGAAGATCCTGAACGCATCCTAAAAGCGGATAATAAATTTTCAAAATGCATTTGCACTGATTATTAATAATAATATAAATAATTGTATACCAGGTTTTGGTCTGCAGGTTCCTTGATCAGCGTATTCCGGAAAATTCGAACAATCCAAGGCATCTTTGATTCTAGCTGGTAGTCGACTGCCACATCCTGCCCAAAATTCCCTGCAGAAACTTCTGCACGGTAAATGGAGAACGTCTTCCGGTTCACCCGGAAGACAAGCCGGTTGTAAAACTTGACATACAAATTCATACGCCATTCGATAGCATTCGGCGTCCACTAGCTCTCTAAAAATGATAATTATATAACCAAAAATATTAATTAGCATAAAATATCAATATAAAGAAAGTTTCTTATAAATCTTAGTTACCTAAACGCTATAACATCATTTTGAACATCGAGCAACGACTTGTGTCCCAAAATATTCGGATAGGACGTTACGTTATAAGGAAGATGCTTGCAGTAAGGCAATTCAAGCTTCGTGCATCTTCTCGGAGGTGGCGGTGTCGTCGTAGGCGGTAACGTCGACGCTGTAGTTTGCAGGATGACTTGGGCGGTAAGTGCGTCAACGCTTTCCTGGACGTCAAGACTTTTCGGGTCAATGGTCAGGTTCGCTAAATATCTTGATGTCGCCGGATTAATCTCATACTCCAGAATGTCAACAATGTCTGGTACCCTGATGGTCTGGTAGCGAGGATCGAAACGCACGTCAAAGTGTACCACTAGGTCGCGTCCTTCAACGCTGAAGAAGAAACATGATTCGTCAGCTGGAGGAACTACCGCTTTTACTTTAGCCGATACAAGCTATTTATTATCCGGGTTAGCCGAGAGATGTCTTTAAAAAATTTCTCTTACGGTACCCTGAACTTACGTGATCGCTGACTAATAATTTCGTAAAATTTTATGTAAAAACAACGCACGTAGACACGAGCGAATATTTATGCTATGTTTCCAACAATTTATTACAGTCCTAACAGTAGTGATATTCTTAGAGTACTTTAGTTGAATTACTCATACACTTCGAGAGACGTAGATACAGAATACTGAATATACGTAACCTTGATAAATTTCTAAAGTGTAACATGATAATTAGAGAAATTATTCTACTTGAACTTGAAAATTTTCAATGTAGTTATACGCACGTAAGCATACACATGCTCCGGTGAGCATATACTATGTAATCTAAGTGCGATTAGGATGATTGTGTCTTTGATGAAAGATATAATAAATTATCATTAAATACATTCTTGCTTGAAAATCGATAAATTTACATATAGAAAGTACAAAATTTAATTTTGAATATTATCATCAGTGGAAATTTGTATATTCAATATTCTTGTCTGCACATTCCACGTATAGCCTTTATGAAATCAAAACACGAGGTTCATTCGAACCATTTACATTGCACAACAATCACACGAAATTGTTTGCCAAAGCTGAAGTAATTGGAAAGTCTCCCAAAACTTGCTGATGCGGACGCAGCTCACGTGTCCAGTTAACAATTGCGATAAACTGAAATAGCTTTAAAAATCTGACACGAATTGCTCAATAGTTACGAGCAGCGAGTACGCAATGAATTCCAGTGACATTATCTACAGAAGATAAGGTCGAGGATTATCTCGACAGATGTCACCTCTACAAAAAACTTAGTTTTAAAACGTCAGCAACCATGATTCATTGAACTTACCCATCGAGAGCTAAAATTTCAGTAGCCAAGAACGGCAACTTCAAGCCGCTACGACGAAAAACAAGATTCAATCTGTCACGATATTCGCGCGAGCGAATCCTGAAAGCTTCGGTGGAGGGATCAGCAAGCTCTGCGACGAAGGTGTCGCCGTCGGTAACGCGGAACGTCGCCAGGAAGACTTGATCCCCAGGTGGGTCCGAGGTCAGGAACGTGTCTAGAAATTAAAGTAACGTTGAGTCAACAGACTGTCGTAGTTACGTATATAGATATAGAGATATCAGCCAGTCGTCGAGAAAGGGTTAAAGAGAAATATAAAAATGTAAAGAGACAAGGTGCAGGTGCCTTTCAACATTCACCTTTCACCATACTATAGATCCGCCATTTTGTACCCTATATATGGACAACTTCTTTTTTTGTTGTTAAAGACACGCGAGCTGATGCGGTTTCGCTAGACGCAAGGTTTCGCAAGAGCACTGAAGAAACTTCTTACAAATACTACTTCTTCTTATTTATCTTATGTTGTACATTGACGTTTGACAATGATCAATTGAACTTTTAGTACCTGTAAAAAATATATTTTTATTCCTCAATGATTTTTTTCAAAAATTCCAAACGGTATTTTCGCTCGAGATTGCAACGTTCTTAGAAGACTGTACTCTTTGCTCCAATGGAATTCAAATCCTACAAGGACGTATCTCTGGGCTTAAGGTCGATTCCTATGTAAGAGTGTAACTCACGAGCATCGCCTACAGTAACTCGGCTGTACCGTTACTTTCTGTAGACGCGAGACTGGGACGAATCTAAACAGTAGCAGCATCTGTGATCTTTCATCTTTTAACTCCGACAAAAAAAAGACATAACCTTCTCTAGAAGAACGTAACATATACAACATTCCTTTAAGAATCAATAAAATAAAACAAAATAATTGTTACCCATGTAATTTCATATAAAAATTATTTACGCTAATACCAACCAATTCTTTAATGCAATATACCTGCCGCAGAGCGTGTCGACATACAGCTGCACTGCAATAAGTAACTTTCCTCGTGCCTATCCGGTTTTACTACAGTTCGAGAGTTCACAAAGAGGAAAGTGCTACGTGAATACGTTAGTATGTAAAACTAACGAGAGAGATCCGAACACTAAGTGCAAGAAGAGAGGTGTCCGGTATACAAAATAGTATAAGAATAAGTGAGACATACAATTATTAGCCTACCAGTATACATATATATGGTACAGTAAGTGTAACTCGGTCAGTCAGACCGTTACACCGTTGGGCCTCAAGACTTATAAGAAGACCTCAATGGGTCCTGGCCGCATCATCAAGATCCCATCCTCATTCGTGTACCAGAGTGTACAAGGACCCCGTGTAGTGCGTAGAGTCTATGTACAGTCTGATACAATACGCAGTGTAAAATTAGTAAGAATATAAATACTTAATATCATATATATTGTGTTATTGGTATTAGCTGTTATTTTTATAAAGATTTAGGCTTCGTTCACACTGACGAAAAATTTGTACAACTCAGACAAAGCACGTGTCGTATACGTAGTAATTACTCAGAGTTCACAGTCTATAAATTCCATGAGCCACGAAGACATTCCCAAATGGTCACGGTGTATCGTTGCTAATTTCATGGCTTTGGGTTGGCAATGGGCTTCCTATTGGAACCGTTGGAGTCCCTGTTCCAGCTCGGTTACCCTGCGGTTCCTCGATTAGAACCCAGGAGGGACTTACGACCGTCTTCTGGATGAATTTTACTGGCAGTGGCTCTCCATTTTCTTGTGTACTTACATCCTAGATATATTGAGACTCCTGAGAAGAGTAGAAAGAGAAGGAAGGCAGCAAGGACGCAGCATCCGCATCTGTATTGACCACCGAGCTTCCTCGTGAAACGGATGTCACTGTCTGATGACAAAATGGAACTTGGTGTTCCGGCTCGACTGAATCTTCTGGTACTGACGGTACTGACTGAGATCTAGATACGAAAGAAATAAAATTTATTTAAACCATTTGACAAATAAAGCTGATAAATAAAGCAGCTGATAAAGTTAAACATATAACAACCGACGCCATTACTATTCAGCGGCGCGACCCTTGATGTCATTCTCAGCGCTTCCTAGAGACAGTTGTTACTTGGGAAATGACGTTTTGTGAGAGTACAGACATCGGTAGAGGCGTGGGCTTCATCAACTTCGCTAATGGAATATCTCTCTGGCTTCTTTTATGAGAATTCTAACCCGTCACGACTTTGCACTAATAGAGTTGCTATAAAGGCTCTAACAGAGCTATGAAATTATTTGTCAAACCGACATCAATATTCAGAGACAATCATTATGAATCTTTATGTGAATTTAAAAAAATTTGTAAATATGAGTATTACAAATTATTTTAATAACAGGCACTCCTAGTAGAAGCGAATCCCCATGCAAGATTCCTTTGAAATCCCCATTCCTTTAGAAAATACAGGGCCGTACACGTAGGCGGCCTACGCCCTCCTTCAAATGTTACACTGAGCACACGGTCCAACGATCATGGAAGTATCTTTAGAGTGTAGTAAGTACAAATAAATGCCGTGAAAAGGATCTTCGAAAGGTCACGCCATTCCTGCCAGCAGACAGTTCAGGCGAATCTTGTTCTAAGGATTTTAAGTTCCATTGCCTTCCTGCTCCTGGTATCCAAAAGAAAAATCTCTTGGATTAAAGAGGGAGAGTAAATATCTCTGGCAAGATCTAAGAATAAGAGCTGATTGACATTCCAGAGAATCGGGCCCATTCGCCTGGGAACAAAAGAGCAATAGATGATCGATACGATTGGGCCTGAATATCGTTAATTAAATGAAATTCAAAAGAGCCTGAGAATAAGAATTTAATCGTGATACGTTAAATCACGAAGTACTACGGTTTGATGATGGAGCTTATTAAAGTGACTATAGGAAGCATTGAGAATAATTGAATCGGAAACCAATCAGAACCGATCAAGCATGATGATAAACGAAGAACAACTTGCATTATGCCGTATCTTTTCTTAAGTGTATAACAAGGTGTGAATATCAATTCCGTAAGCAATATCGTGTCTCACAATGGAATCGCGTTACAGCTGGAGCACGGATAACAACAGCCACCGGGAGACGCATTTTGTCTGGAGAATTACGTAAAGCGAGAAATAAGCTGACGGAATTTCTGCGAGGAACAATGGTGCGGCCAAGTTACGAAAGTTTCTAGCTTGACTATAGGCACTGTATAGCCACAACGAATCACAATGGTGCAGGCCAATTTTATTAACTCGAGATATACTTCTCCAAGCTATTTAGATATTTATGATTTTAATTATAATTTCTATTTCTAACTGCTTCGGGCAACCGTCTAACCTAAAATTGTAGTCTTGGTCTGCTTTGTGACTTAAGGAGACAAGATAGTCGATGAAGTTTTAATGAACGTTATTAATTAATTCGTATATTCAGGTGTACATGAGTTCTTTGTCTTTTGCAGTATCATTCTCAATAAGGCATTACACGACAATTCACTTGCCTCAAGGTAATTTCAAGGCGAGTCCCCAGGAATCAGATTGGAAAGTAGAATTCAATGTCAGTTCAGGAATGCTGGGCTACGATCAAATAAACTTCTCCGTATACTGTGGGTACTTACGAAAAGACCGTTTCAATGTGTGACGACGCGATACGGTCGCCTGTTCAAGAAAATCACAGCGGCTCCATTGGAAATCGACAGGTTTCCACAATGTACCGCCAGAGAGAAAAGAACGTTAAGAGATGTGAAAGTGTCTCTGCGAACGAAGAGTACCATTAACGTTACGCGATTGCGATTTCATTAGGTTTGACTTTCGAGTAATCGACATTTCACGAAATTAACCCCGGCGAATCGTAAATTATCTTCGAGGCTTCCGGCAGTGCCTCTTCTCACCTGCCAACTAAACTTGACAAGAAATTTTTTTACCGACCATAGAAACATACATAACACTTACTCAGTCTTCAGTAAACTTTATAAAATCGAATCGGCCACTTTAACGATCTATTAATTTATCCAGATTTCTATGACAGTTATCCCTTCGCACATTAACGAAAAACGTTCGAATTCCGTATTACAAAATTGCATCTTACTCCACTGCCATCTAGCTGTCGCAACAGGCATCAAACGTCAGCATCGATAGACTCGTGAACTGCTCTGGTATGTTTATTCACTCTACAAAAATCCCTAGGAGTTCTAAATAGAAAACAATGAAGTTTTTAATCTCTAGTCTTAGGAAAGCTAGCAGTGTAAATACAAGATGGGCGTATCTGGAGCGCATCGCGTGTATATTGGCGTGACTATCCTTCGGATGCCAATCACACTCGGTGTTAGTAAGCGAAGTAACGGGATCAGACTATGCCAGATATATAGAACCAGAGCCCAACCCAGCGACACACCGGGCCCACCTATAGGTAACGCATCAGCTACTTGCTTCTAGTTGACCTACTGTACCTTAGTATACATATAGCATACCTATGCACACACTATATGTATATCTATAGATACAATACGCAGCCTGGAGGTCATTCGAGAACAAGGTCGAGATACGTCTCTGTGATACACGTAGTGGTCCACCCACATGAACAAAAACCTCCTGAGACCTTAACAGATAAATTTTGGTCTCCCTATTACTTTTCCGGAAACACCACAGGAAATTGTTGAAAATGGTATTTTTTATATTTTTCTTAGAAGGTACCGTCCCTAACGCACGGTTCACGTAACGATAAATATTTGACATTCATACAGGTATGTTAATGCATTGATGAAATATAAATGGTCAAAATCTTGTCTGTCTACGTTACTAATTTACACTGAACGGGAATCGCTTGAAGTTGTGCAACAGTACAATTGGCATTTGTAATATAAAATATTGCTTATACCACTGGCTGCAGATTGTACAATCTGGTAGTGCCAAATCAGCAGTTGGCATAGTGTACAGTTAGGTATGCTCATTGTTATTATAAGGACTGTTTGACAACGAAAACCTTCTTGATTCTTAATAGTTAATTTTTTTCCAGACTTTTACATCTTGACAGATGTCAAATTGATTTTATGTAACACCAAATAAATACATAATCAAATGAAGATACGAATACGCGTACCAAGGATCGCGATACCACACGCTTATATGTATATGGCTTGGACAATATGCAGGCCACTTTCACCATAAAGCGAGATTGCTGCAAGAGACAGTATCATCGAGATCAGCGTCCTGAAAGACACGTAGATCCCAAGAAGATGTACTCTGGGTATGGAAGTAACTAGAAGGAATATCCTGATCAGCTTCATGACGAGCATAAACTTTCTTCCGTTAGAGAAAGCCACATGGAATCGGCACAATTCGATTCGCAATTGAATCGTAAAAGAATAATTGCCAGGTTACAATTTCAAATGAGATTTCGTCCCAGTACAATTTCTGTTAAGAGCCTGTACAGTAGCAAGAGAAAATCATTAACATATAATATACCTATAGGTATATTATATGGTGATTAAAGTGCAAGTAAAAAAAATGGACAGACTCCGGAAGGCCATGATTTACACCAAGTACAAATTAGTGAATCATAACTCCTATTAAGTATTCATCCTATTGTATTGTTTGTTGTTATTGTCCCACCTTTGAATCCCATGAACTCTTTCGTTTGTGCTCCATCGTCACGGTCATCCTCTTAGATCTTTTCGTTTCCCTCGCACCGTTGCACTTTCACAAGCACTACTGACTGTCATCAATGACTGACTAACTATCTTCTCACGAGGGTTCTCAGTGCCATCACTCTTACTGCACGTTGATTCGTACGTTTACCAAAAATCCATAAACATTATCACGGGATAAGGTGATCTATTGACAAATTCACAGAGCATCGTTCACATCACAGCAGTATGCACGCACTACACCACCTGGTGAACCTTCCTCGTCGGCTAAGATACAGTCACTTCCTTCAGTCAATATAGTCAAATTGAAAGGATATACTTGTAATAGATCCAGTGGTAGAGACAGTTCAGTCCTCTCACCAGGTCCAGAACGTAAACTGTAGCTTGGAACTAGGAAGGCCTCTGTAAAAGTAAGATAAAAAGACAGATGGTGAAAAAAAATTTAATGAATTATACAAACGTAACGAATCGCAATTACCGAGAATCGCACAGTCATTAAATGTCCCGTTAGCGAATAAACGTTTACCCAGATGAATTTCACATGAATTTCAAGTAAATTCACGAGATTAAATCGCGTTATTTATTTAATCGACTATTGTTATTATCTTTGAAACAGGTGAGAATCTCTACCTGTAATTCTATTTCTTTCTGCTTGAATAGATGCTTGTTACACGCTTCATCAAATTTATATTATTGTTTTCTCTAACAGGCTGGCGACCGATGAGTTCTCAAGAATCGTCAAGAGTCCTGGAGGTGCTAGAGCGAGCAATGCCCGACCACTCGCATACCCGGTTAGATGAGTACTCTGATTGTCCGCTAACTTCACGAAACGACAGGCAATTTCTCTCGCGAGCGACCCAGCCGTACGGGGGGATTGTCGTGCGACGAAGTAGCGAGGCACCAGTCTCCTGCATGTGGCTGCACTTTCACGTCTTACCGGTTACCAGCGTAAAATTGCCCCTGCATCCACGTGACCGATGCCCTTAGACAATGCGGATGGATAAAAAGCTCATTTTTGATTGACAAAAAAGACATAAAATCGACACGGTATTTAATTATGCAAAATCATTTAGTTCTGCAGGTAATTACGTTATAGTCATTGTCATTTTTTTTAAATGCTCGAGACAAGCCATTAGTTCGTTACGCAAGTGGAGCTATAATTACTATGTGTAAAATTGACTTTCTGACTGTCTTACAGGTTATCTCATAACTGCGGTGCAGGGTTAATCGAGAACAATGGTACAGGGAGATCAATGGGATGGATAAGAGCGATTTGTCGCGCCGTTTGCCGTGTAGTGTGCAATTACGCGAAATTGGTATAAACGATTATTCCTGGAGCAGCGCGATGAGCGCGTTCAGTTTGAATTCAACTAAAGCGATGCTACCACCGAGTATCTTTGTTACCTGATATACATAAGGAATATCGTGACATTGGTACAGTGACGTATTTCAAACCGGTCGCTGGTTGACCGCACATGTGTATCACAGTGAATATATATTTGAAAGGACCAAGCAGAGACTGTAATCTAGATCCAGAAGAATTTATTAACCTTGAAAGGATAGAATGTGAAGGTAACTTAAGGTACCTCTCCATATACTGCATATGTATATTGCTGTCAAGATAAATTTCAAGCAATGTAAAACAATGCATAATCACATATAAATAATATGCAAGGTGCATAGAAGAATTTTAAATGTTCAAGGTCTCCTTGAGATCTATACTACTAGCATTGATTCCTGAACCGGAACGGATTCTTCATTTACTTTACTTTATATCCTAATAATTGCATTCTCTGCCATCAGCCAATTAAAAACTCACCTGCACCGTTCACTTCTGCTCCCAATGATCAGCAAACGGTCCCTGGACGTAGACGTTCACCCAGACTCCGTCCGGTTACTCTACCTCATCTCCTTTGCCGAAGAGACGCCGAGGAAGATTCTTTTGCTGTCTTAACGGAGAAACAACAACACAAATAAGTGTCAAAACCGAAGGACGCTCGAATGTGAATTATTGGTACGTGCAAACCGCGCGAGCGTCGACCAGCGATTAGCGACCTGGTGAATGTGCGCCTGAAGAGTGGCCTGGTAGAGCTCCCACTGGCCAAAACACCGTTGACACCGGTCCTCAATGGATGTGGGTCGTTCGTTGTGAACGCGGGTCGCTCGTTGTGAACGCGGGTCGCTCGAGCGAAAATCCTGACATTAAGAGTTTGGATTGTCCGTGAGTCTATTCTCAATTCGTAACCGGGAAGACGATATCCCTTTAGCCATTCCCAACAAAATCTATTCGCTATGGTTTAGTGCAGAGTAGCAGGATTTATTTTATAGAGCGCATAATATCCTGACCTTATATAGAAAAAAGATAAACATAGATTCTGTGTAACATTTTTAAAACGTTATAACGGATGCTGTTTAATTTACTAATTTTCGCCCAAGGACAAATGTTTCCTATATGCTTTCTTAGCTCGTTAACATAATTCATGGAATAATTAAAAGCACGACACTCGTTAAGATTTCTTATCCGACAGTCCAAATTCTTAGATTACAAATAAGAAAGTAGCCTGCACATAAAGCTTCTGAGCAAAATTAAATTGCCTGGTGTATTTACACTTTTTCAATTATTCTCAACGCACATCGCTATCATTTCTGAAGCAATTATACGGTCTCACGCATTTAGACTCCTTATTATAGCTGTGTGTGCTCTGGCAGACCTCTTCAAGCAAATTAGCCTAAACTAAAGTACACTTAACCTCTTCGTGGTAACACGCTCTGACATTTACAAGTAGAAGTAATTGTGTACACGTTATTTCATATGTCTTATTGGTTTACCAGAAACGTTTACGATTTTTCTTCTCATTAGAAGCTCGGATGACTTATATGGTTAACATCGACTTAACTGACTGCCGATAAGTAGGAGTTCTTTACTTTTAAAACTGAGCAAACTTCAGTATCAATAATAGCATTTCAGAATCCGTGACATTGTTTCTGTATCGATTCAAAGAAAATTTCTAGCCAAAGGACATAACCTTTTGAGAAGCATAAAGAAACCGTCGCGTAATCGGAATTCCAAAGGATGTATAGGTCAGTAGTCGAAGAAACGTCTGTAGTTAATTAACCGAAGAGATACTGTCGACGCAGTCTAAGTAACGGTCCAGAGTAGAATAGTTGAAGCGTCTAACGATTACGTCAAGAAGTAACAGCGTCGTTCTAACGGTTAAACGGCGACGCTTGGCGTCACTCGAATAAGGCGCTTGAGACGCTATACGCTTACATGGAATAGATACATATTGCTACTGCTGGATGATGATGATGGTTAATCAAGGATACATTAAAATTTCCATCAATCATCTGAAGATACATAATTCCGTTTGACAGATAAACACAGCAGTAAGAAACATGGCCGCCGTTGTAAATATACTCTAAAAGGTTACACACAGTTTCTTTTTTTAGACTTACTCGTATACTTTATTTCATATGGACAATTAAACGATACATATACATGTGTGTACGAATTACGTGTCTTCTTATCAATAAATTCTAATACATCTCGATGCCGAGGGACGCGACGTCATTATTTTTCTTCCATTGATCCATACGCCTCGCATACCCACGGCAGAGTTGCTTTACGTAGGTACTTCATACGTGTACGTTAAAAATTAAACGTTACTACCCTGTAAAATGCGTAATGCGAAAGTTTTTCTTTTTATATCGTTTATACCTTATTCATATTGTTTATTGATACTCGAACGACTAATACTCGGATTAACGATATAAATAGTTAGTTCTTCATGTTCGTAGTAGCCCGTTCGCGCCGGGTATAAAAACGAGCGCCATTTTTGTTTTTTCCCCCATTTGCTTTTCGTAGTTTTGCATTGCAATTCTGATTTTCTCTTATCTTTTTTTACGTCGCTAGCCGAAACTCTCGTCGCATCCTCGCGGCACTCTCGCGGTGATCTTACGCGATTGCGAATACGAAATGCGAAAGGGAAACATAAACAAGATGGTCGCTCGCCGTATCGAATAAAAAAAAAATTAACGAAGGTACGAGAGCCATGAATATTCGATACTGCAAATAAAATATCTGACTTGCAGTGAAAATGTACATGTAGCCACGCGATTGAAATTTTCCTAGGACCGCTGGGTAACTTCCGGTTAGTGAGGCGTGTACACATGTTAGTTACAATAAAAGAATGACAACGGATCGAAACAAATTGACGATCGGGTTTATGCAGATCGGTTGGGATTATTGATCACCGAGCATTGACATTGCTAATCGATCTGGTATTTGTTTCCGTCCATTGATATGAGTTCATATCGTATAGATCACTTTATTAAATAAAAATTCGACGAATGGTTTATGAATGAGAGAGAGAGAGAGAGAGAGAGAGAGAGAGAGAAAGAGAGAGGATGGTCCCTAACGTGATGTGCGATGCTATTCCAACGTTCGAATTGCTCGTTTCAATTTCTGTTTCCTTCCTCCTCTTTCAGTTTCGCGCGACCGGAAACGGTCTGTCATCTTGTACCTTAAACTATCAATACTTGTCGAACGAACGCGAGGCATCGTTACAAAACGTTATGCTAGCTTCGAAATACTAGATAATACATGAAAAAGTTTCATGTCAACCGCTCTGACTTTTCGCACGCACAACAATGGCGACGTCTTTGATGATAAAAATCATTAAAAAAAAAAAGAGAAAAAAAAAGACAATTAAACTGGCAGACTCATTTCATTTTCAGAGCGAGACTGTCCCGGTGACGCAATCGTGAATTATTTCGTTTGAAGGTATTCGCACTATTTTATTATTTCCAGTATTGACAGCCGCATGGCAATTATATAATTATAATCACTCCGTACGTCACTCTATCGAAACGTTTTATTATTTATATAAAAAAAAAAAGAATGAAATAAATAAAAACAAGTCTCTGCATTTGTCTCGCTCGTTAGTCTGCGCATGTTACCTAAAGTATCGACGGGTTCTTGATGATTCGGTAAAAAAGAACGTATAAAATGTTTCTTCACCGTTCATCCATGTACGCAGATTCGTCTTAATAAGCCGACGAACGCGAATTGCAACGGTCATTCGATAAGGTCGTCGTCGCGGAGCCGTATCATTAATTTACGTATAGCACGCACGCGTTGCATAAATACATTGTAGAATAATTATCTACCTCTAGTTACATATCTCTACGAGCCGTGAAATAGTTCAAAAAAATGTAGATCGGAACAAAAGTTCGGGGGGGTCTTCAGAGAAGGGGGTCACAGGTCAGAATCGTAAAATCTTGCGATTACGGTAAATAGACACATAAAGCATGATAACCCTGGCCATACAGTCTTTACGATATTGAAAGTACAATTGTTCGTCTCCTAGTGATAATCGTTTGCCTATATTTAAAATTTCGTGCCACTGTGCCTTGCAGCAGTATGGCGCCCCGATTGAGTAAACGAAGAAGAGGGCGGATCATAGGACGAACCGCAGTAACGAGCGTCCGTACGTAGGGAGAATAGATAAACGAATGAAAAAATTAATTAAAAATACCAAAAAAAAAAAAAAAAAAAAAAAAAAAAAAAAAAAAAAAAAAAAAAAAAAAAAAAAAAAAAAAAAAAAAAAAAAAAAAAAAAAAAGATCATGACAACGCTTTCACAAACGAAACGTCACGAGTTAAAATTTCGATTGTTCCATCGAGGAGGGAAGGAGTCGACGATCTCATTCTTGCCCTGGCTTCGGCCGTTGTAATCGCCTATAGGTCGGTGTCGTACCAGGCCGCGACCTGATTGTTATCCTGAGGTGGTGCTGGTAGCTCCTCCAGATGATCAAAGCTCAGATCGCCCTCGTGCGCCACATCCATCGTGTCCATCGCTCCGTACGTCGATCCCCCGCCGATCTCCAATCCTTGCATCGAGTCTATTGGTATCTGGTCATAACCTGTGAATATCAAGCGATAAATGAATAATCATTGCATGTAAATTTTTCATCAATGTCATATTAAAGCTATCACGTACCAAGGACATATCCTTCCTTGGTACATCCACTTGACATGATTGCACGACCATACCCAGACCCCACCCCAAAACCGTACAGTACCACCCGCAAATTGCAATTGCATTTCTTTGAAGAAACCAAACGCTTCGGTACAGTCCCATTGAGGAGTAAGCGCAAAGAGGGCTTTCGTCCATTTAAAACGAGTGGAATCAATATCAGCGAGTCGTGCGCACGGAGACGCCATGTTTGTTTCGCGAGCCCGAGGGGCTTTTATACGTCCCAACCTTACCAGACCACGCGGGTTCGTTTGTGTCTGCCGAGGGAGGATAGAATTCCAATATTTAAGAGAGCCAAAAGAGAGAGGTATAGAAAAAAGAGGAAAAAATAGGAAAACGAGACACATACAAGGGACAAAGTAAGACCACGACATGTTTCACGGGGACAACGCGAGTCAAAGTTGATTGAACGAAAGTCCCAACGGACATGACGTGCGGTATGGCTCGGCATTCGGAAAATGTCTTCGAGGAGGAAATAGCAGGTAGTTAAGTGGGCGTCGTGTGCTATTGATTTTTTTTTTCAGCTTCGATAAACACAGCCTGGCAAAAGGGAACGTGATGAAAGGCAGACAAATTACGCGGCAGCCACGAGAGAGTTTCTTGATTGCGTGCCTTTTCATACGTTCAACCAGAATCAGCCATGTTGCTTCTCTCGTCAATCCTCTCTCTCTCTCTCTCTCTCCCCCCTCTCTCTCTCTCTCTCTCTTAATCCCTTCCCATATATCCCTTTTTTACATTCACCGATCCACTCGGCCACACAGCCGTCAGACATTATTACTCCGAGTCTCGAATTATCTTTAGCGCAGAGATTCGTAATACCGATACCCACGACGCGAAAGAACACGATGAAATTAACATAGTTTTCACAGTTTTATTACGCACTTAGAACTCATCGCGCGTATCCTTTTACAGAATTATGATTACGATGAAAGATCGACAGACGGATACGGTAAACCCGCGTGTACCAGCGTAAAATAGTAAAACAAGACGAGTGCATATATCGCATGCGGAGTCGTGAAGTATCCTGCAGTCACCGTGAAAGCAATACGATACTATCGATATAATTCAAATTAAAAAAAAAAAATATATAAAATGGCCGTAACCGTATAGTAACGCGTATCTCGAGTGAGAAACACTTCTATGATGCATGGGGCGTGCTGTGCTATTATAATCACGTCAAATATATCTATATATATATAGTATGTTTTTTACGGTATATAACGTATATCTCTATGGTACACAGTATATGTATATGTAGTATCTTAAAAAGTGCAACAACGTGGTACGAAAAACACATACGTAATACCAGATGGCAGGCACTGTAGTCACGCACGCAAGGCAACGTAAAATCAAGCAGGCAAGACAAAAACATGAATCTGAATAAATATTATTGTTAAACAACATTTGATCAGCAAGCCAACAACAACAACAAATATGTTACACAGAGAAAGCCACGTATAATGGGAATTTTGAATATCACCTATTTGTTACTGCGAGATATTCTTGATAGCCTGTACTTAAATATAAGTCCGTGGGGAGGAAGGGGGGTTAAGCTGCTGTTGAAATAACGAAGTGTTAGGTATGTTCCCATTGACGATAGCGTTATCATTGGTTACGATAGAAGAGAGTACATAAATTATTTGATAAGAAAAAAAAAAAAAGAAAAAGAGATATAGTCATTGAGGGAAAAAAATACGTTCTGTTAGCCAATTAGCACGCGCAGGCTTGCACTATCGAAATTGATCTCGTTATCAGATTTAATATTATATATTTAGATATTGATATCCCATGTGTGAGTATATTATGTATACTTTAAACTTAGGGCACAATCGCAATGCACATAACGCTTCCTACTATGGTACTTATTGATCTGTAACTCCAAATTTACGTTCCTGTATGTTTCCCTGCGGATTAATCTATTATGTGATATAATTAAGGACAATTGTGTCTGTTATCAATTAATGGTACGAGGACTTACCTTGTGGCTGATAACCTCGACCTCCGTGGCTGCTGTGTACACTAGGGGGTCCTTGTCCATACATACCATCATAGCCTTGATCAGGGCCAAGCATGTCCTGGAGATTAGGTAGCATAGGTCAACACAAAACTTATCGGTTTAACGTAAAGCTGGATGCGTAGGTATACGTCCTGGGGGTCATATGACGTCGGGGTCACGTTACTTGGCCGATACTAGTATCGAAAAGTACTGGCGGAAAAGAGCGAACGTTAATGACAATGAGAATAATTCGATTTCGTCTATTGAAGCTCTGCACGGCCCATTTTACATTACTTCGTATTGACATACGTACGTGCGTAGAGTTTCCGCTGATACGTATTAAGATTTTTTCCCTTTTCACTTTCTTTATAATCTCTTGGGCTTCTCTCCTCGCTTTCGTGCGACACTTTATAAAAGGAGGGTCTCAAAATGCATTCTTGGCTCATGCGGGGATTCTCAATGCGTGTTGCTTGCAAACTGTCTGTGACTCGGACAAAGATAATTATTCTCTATTCGTTTACACGATCTACCAGCCGTCGCTCCGCTAGGCGTACGTTTACACTGACGTCCTCTACAAGGAACAAGAGAGCTTGAAGTACGCTACACTTTTAAGCAATTCATTTTAGGAAGTTGCGTAGGACTTGAATTATGTGTGTGTACGGTGGAACTGCCGGTTACCGATAACAATGTCGTGTTTACGTACTGACAATACATTGTCAGACGGAGAGCGGGAAGTTTAAAAAAAAAAAAAAAGAAACAGGTCGCATCTAGGCACGCCTCGAGTAGAGTTTAAAAATAAATCGAACGCCTCGTAAAGTCTTTGATGATAATTTTAGATTCATTAATAGCCTCAACAAATCAACTCTTTGGGTGTACTGAGATAATGCGTTTTGACTAGGCATACGGAACCCGTAGCGATGAATCTTTGGTGTGTACAACGTTATGACATTACCGATGCGAAAGCTTATCGAGGCGGTGTTTCCGTGTCAAAGGTTCGAAGCTTCTTTTCGAGAAGCGACCGTCAGTGAAGCATCTGTGTATACATTTCTATTTCTTGTTTCTCTCCCCTCTAGTCTTTTTCACTGTGAAAGAATGTATGGGCTGTGCGTACTGGAATAATGGACACGGGACGATAGTGGATTCTACACTACTTCTTTCATACTGAAAGTAAAGGAGAATAAAAAAAAGTAAAACTGTACACGAAAATACGTAGAATAAAAAAAAGGGTAATTAAGCAAGCACTTGGTGCTGTTCCTACGTATACGTGTGGTGATGGTATGCTAGGTTTTTACTATAGGTGTCACTCTGCGAACCGTGGCTTAATTTATGACCGTTTTCATAGCGTATTAATTATTCGAGCAATGCGAAGCATCGCGCTTACAATAAGTGTTACTAAAAAGCCAAGCGATAAAACAAGAGTGATATGTTACGTGAATGAAAAAATGTGTGTATATATATATTGTATGTGTATTGGCACTGGTTGAAACTATTTCGCGCACTCGGCGTAAAAATGACAGTCAAAATACACGCAAATCTCGGCTAAACTGAGCCACGGCGCTGTTGAAGCGTCGCGCATTGTGTTCTTTCCTTTAGCACGTGCGTTACCTGTAAGTCTGGACCCATGCTGAAGTCAGCATTATTCCACAGATTGGTGTCCTCGCGGAATAGGGAATTGGTCAGCTCCATGGACAGTCGCTTCTTGTATTCCTGAGGCTTGTCTTCGCTCATGCGGAATAGAACGGCGGCTGCGTATGTAGCGACACCCTCATTTCTCGAGTGCAGCAATTCCGTTAGGGGTGCTGTGGCACCCTCTTGTTCTATCATCTCGGCACCCTCCTTGTCGGCTGCCAGCTCACAGAGCACACCCGCTGCCACGCGCTGAATATTCTCAATCTCGTTGAACAGCAACTGCAGCAAGTAAAAAATATTTTCGCTGTAGATGCTGAATACTTTTTTTTTAAGCAATGGGGTGAAAAAAATAACGAAGCAAATTATACCTGAACGAAGATCGGAATGACGTTCTGAGATCGGATGATGGCTCTATTGTGAGACTCTCTGGCGAGGATGTGAAGAGCACCTACGGTACCCTCGACTATCTCTTCCATGCGGACGCCGTCGGCATACGCACCGGATGCCTGTTGACTGCCGGTACTGGCGACGGACGACCGTTGCTATGGAGAGAAAGAAAGATAAAATAAAAGATTGCACCATTAAAATATTTTAATTTTTCTACTGATGGTTTTACATGAAATTAAAAAAAAAACTTACTCTTTGCGTATCTTGAAAAGCGCGCATCAGAAGTCTGACGAGGTGATGAATGGCGCCGTGTTCTCGAAGTGGAGCATGATTGGCAGGACAAAGTGCCAAATTGCGAATCAGACCAATGACGGCCTTCACTAGAGGCCAACGCGAAGGCGGATGCAGCAGCTTCACTATCACCTGAATACCGTAATTTAGGCGAACTGAATTCTGCGCCATTTCAGCTTCTACGTGACGGGAGGTCAGGTGGCGCAGAGCGCATACTGCAGGTTCTGTGATCTCCTCACGATCACCGGCATTCACGATGGTGCGTACCAGAGCGTCAACTCCGCCAACTTGACACACTGTAACCTGAAATTAAATGTTGGAGGTTAATGAGAGACTATAGCTAGGGTCGAATCTCTTCGAGTTCCTCACATACCTTGTTACGCTGATTATTGCACGTTAGATTGGACAGAATGCCTGCAGCACATGTAACGACGTTTACATCGCTGGAAGCAAGAACCTGCACCAGACCCTGGAGAAGATTTTCAAGACCGTCCACCTTTGTCCCCGCGTCGGAAAGATTACGCAGTGTCCATAAACAATTTTGAACGAGTCTCTGACTCGGATTTCCCAAATGCATTGCTAGTGCTTGCATACCACCTGCTTCAACAATGGCAGGCTTGTTGCTGGAGCATACCGAAAGCACTGCAAGGGAATAGGAAGTACATTTGTTTAATACTAAATAAAATTCAATGCTTATGAACAGAATGAAAAAATTAAAGCGTACTTCATTAAGCGGAATTTTTAAAACCAGTAAACAGGCTAAACATAAAAATGTGTAAACATGTCTTAAGAATGTTTACATGTGGGATTTATTCAAGATAGAGGATCTTAACCAATCCTGGATAAGCTGGTATCTGGCGTAGCGTTAAAGTTACATCATCAGCATACAGCCTGAGTAGGTAATAAATTGGCAAGGTGTGTCGGATAATATATAACTAGGCTTCGTGGAAATCATTTAAATTGAATGAATATATCGTTCTAAGTATGGTCTATTAGAAACAGTATTTGATATTACTTTTAAGAGTAAAAAAAATGAAACCCTACCTTTCAAAACTCTAGATGTCGTCCAAAGAAGCTTCTCATAGTCGTAAGAACGCATGATGCGCACCAGTTCAATGGGTCCTTGCGAAGCCAAGATGATGAGCTTGCTTTCCTGGTTTCCATAAGCAAGAATCTGCAGACAGTCTGTAACGATGGCAAGGAATTTGACATTGTTACGTTGAAGTAGAGCAACCATCTTTTGCAATCCTCCAGCAAGACGAACAGCCATCTTTGATCCATCTTGATGAAGTAATAAGTTGTGCAGGGTAGTGATAGCATAAAACAGAACAGACTCCATCGGTGAGCTGAGTAATTTGACCAGGGCTGGTATGCCACCGCTCTTGAAAATGGCCAAAAGACCCTGTCTGTGGTGGGATAAATTGTGCAATGTGCCAACTGCAGCTTTGGTGGATTCCAGGTCGTCACTGTTAGAAATGGCTCGCACCAAGGCAGCTACCATTTGAGAACTGTTCATGATAGCGTGACGGGAGGCTTCCTTCTTTGAAAGCTGGTGGACCATCATGGCTGCTTGTGAAACCACTACTTGATCTTCATCGTTCAATAACTTGATCAATTCAGGAATCGCACGAGTCGCCAGATCCGCATCATCCTGGTAGTTGATCAGATTGACAACAGCATGTTTTAGCATTTGACTTGGTTCAGCAAGACGTTGCACTGCTGTCGGTTGGGCTGGATCAAATTGGGTTGATGGTATTTCAATACCTTCTTCTAATGTTTCCGGAAACATGGCCGCTCGTACACGCTGGGATCGAGTGTGACTCAGCTGCTGATTCATTTCTATTGTAAATGAGAATGAGGAAAGTTATCTCAGTTGTACCTGATATTCCATATTTGATATTTTTGGGATTTCCTATGTAGCTATGATATTCACCATCGACTTGATCCTGTGTAAATCCCTGGGCATAACCCTGATCTAGATCAAACATTAGTGGATCTCCTTCCATCTCATCATCTTCTTTGCCAGACAGAGAATGTGCTTGAGTGGCAGCGCCAGAATGGATACCAGAATCTCCCATGTAGGAGTTCTGTTGCCACATCAATGTCTGCTCTTTCGCAGATCCCATTGGTAGATCACCAGGTCCCTGGTAATTTCCATGGGACACTGCAAAAAAATTATTTTATTTCTATCAAACCTGCTATATACACATCACTAATAATTGAAACCACATAATCAAACTTACTGGGTCTAGACTGACTTGACGACATTTGGTAACTCATGGTTGTAACGGGCGAGTCGTTCCACACCTGCCAAACAGCAATTATCAAATACAAAACACCATAAATTATAATTATCTCTAACAAAGAAATAATATATACAAAAAAATACAGACACCCTCTAAATTCTCTTCGGTTCTTATTACAAAATCTCAAAAATATCCCGAATATTGCGTTAAAAAAAAAGTATTCTCACCATAAGGTATCATAAGCTACAATCCAAAACCATGAATTAAATCACCATTGTACATAACGATTATGACATACCGTAATGTCGAGACTGTAAGAAACCGTCTAATCAGAAGACGCGCACTGTACAGCCCTAGGAATCCGTAGGACGCGAGAAGTCGGTCGTCGCGACGCTAAGAGATAAAAAGATACCCGTAAAATATCCAAAAGTAATTTTGTACGCGCCGCGAAGAGACACGCAGATATAACTTTTCGCTTGCAACGAATGAGCGTCGTGCTGTATCAGCTAACGAAATGGTCGTCAGGTGCGATGGAAGCCGGATGTTCCGATTTTCCTTAGGAGCAATAAAAGTTTAGGACGCGTGGGTGCACGGCATAACAAAGGGCTCGAGAATGCAATGCATCACCATTTTCTGACAATTGTACGGCGAGCGGGACTGGGACGGAGGGGCACGAAGACGGGGAAGAGATGGCAGTAAGGTCGGGGGGTGTGAAGGGTGTGGAGAATGTGGGGCGATATACCACAGCACTTTGACACACCCAGCGTAAACACCAAGTACGAGAGGAAAATGATTCGTTTAGCTAAAATACCCTTAGAGAACATAAAAATTCGTTACTTCTTTATATTTACCGTTTACCAAGTAACGATGGGCGCTTCTTCCGTCAAAACGAGCGAAACTGGTGACTCACTAATCCCGCACGCTGTCCACCAAGTTGCTTCCCTCTCACACAGTCAGGAAACAGTTCTCCACCGTGCACTGGCTCGTCAACTAAAGATGGCCGAAACCGACGCGCAACGAGCGATCACAGCGCCTCGCTTTGACAACAATTTGTAGAGAACAGTTCAGGAATTTCCGGTATTATTTACGATTCAAATGGAAGTAGTGGAGGAACAGAGAGAGAGAGAGAGAGAGAGAGAGAGAGAGAGAGAGAGAGAGAGAGAGAGAGAGAGAGAGAGAGAGAGAGAGAGAGAGAGA